>NC_048303.1:75839150-76013362 GCF_013100865.1 Trachemys scripta elegans
ATGCATCCGAAGAAGTGGGCTGTCGTCCACGAAAGCTTATGCTCTAATACATTTGTTAGTCTCTAAGGTGCCACAAGTACTCCTGTTCTTCTTTTTGATCATTAGTATTTCTGCATGATATATGTATGGTCAACCCACAAACAATTATGCAGATGTGCCGAAATGATAACTAACGTGTATTTTAGGTATGTCAGGGGGAGTTGATAAACAGGTTTTCGCCACACAAAGGAAAAAAGCCAACACCTCAAACCAGGTGTGACCAAATTCAAGTGGCTATTCATGTGTATTGGAGATTGTAGGAAGAGATAAAAATCACCAGTGGAGGAGACGACAGCAATGGAGTCTAAACCAGGGCAGCCTGGCCTCCATACCCCGGAGGATACATTTTAAAAGGTTTACAGGACGGACGAACCCTAGGTTATCCTTCACCTGAGGAGACACAGAAAACTAACATCTTGGACTTCATGGGGATCCTAACTAAAAGATATTCAGCCAGGGCTGGAAAAGGAAGATTGGTAAGGAAACTATCTTGAACAAAGACTATAGCTTGTTCAGTTAGATTCTAGCCATTAGAAGGCATGCTTTTTACTTTTGTTTGTTTGTAACCCTTTCTATTTTTATCCTGTATACTTAAACCTCACTTAAAACCTCTTTTAGTTAAACAAACATATATTTAACAACATTATTTAAATTAAAAAGTAAAACAACCCAGTGTTTTGATGGAGTTGAAGTGATTGTTGATGCCAGCCAAGAAAGTATGCTCCTGCTTCTTCTTCCTTTTTTTTTTTTTTTTTTAAGGAGCAGTGAATTTACTGTCTTCTGTGAATGTACAGTGATAGGGACTGTGCATTGCAGAGAGAACCCTGCGGAGCCCAGTGGCTGGAGTTAATGGATTGTTACCTGCTAGGCAAGGTTTAGGCTGGGAGAACATTGGGAAGGCAGATGTCAGGCTGATGTATCAGGGAGTTGTCACACAGCTGCAACAACGTTCCCATTAGTAGAGGGAGGTGCATAGTGTCTTACAGGTCTGGGTATCCTTAGCAGCTTGTCACACACTGTAATGGAGATTTTAATCTGTGTGATGGCACAGGTTCTCACTTTAGCCAGGAAGGGGTTAAAAGAGCTCATCTGGGCACAATCAGCTCTAACCTAGCGCAACCTATGCGTATGTCTATACTGCAGTTGGGCATGAGCCTCCCAGCTGGGGTAGATGGGTGTGTGTAGGCTGGAACAAGGGCTGTACCAGGGGAAAGGATTGTGTCCAGACTAAGAAGGCATCTAGTCTGTGGAAAAAAAAACTTATTGAAACAGCTCTGAGGGTGAGATTTTATCTGTATTCAGTTTTATTACTGTACTAGGTTTAGACTTGCATGTTTTATTTTGCTTGGTAATTCACTTTGTTTTGTCTGCTATTACTTGGAACCACTTAAAACCTACTTTCTGTATTTAATAAAATCACTTTTTACTTATTAATTAGCCCAGAGTATGTATTAATACCGGGGGGCAAACAGCTGTGCATACCTCTCTATCAGTGTTATAGAGGGCGAACAATTTATTAGTTTACCCCAGGGGTTGGCAACCTGCGGCACACGAGCCAATTTTTCCTGGCACATGGCTGCCAGCCAGGGTCCCGGCCGCCAGCCCCGCTCAGCCCGCTTCTGGCTGAGTGAATGGAACCCCAGGCCAGCAGGAGGCTGAGCGGGACCAGCGGCCGGGACCTGGGCCGAGACCCCAGACAGGCGGCAGGCGCATCCCCGGTTCCCCCCTCACCGCGCTCAGGTTCTGCGGCTCCCGGAAGTGTGAGCCGCTGGGGCGTGGGGCCATGAGCCTGCTCCGGGAGGGGTGGCGGCAGCGGCTCACACTCCCGGGAGCCGCAGAGCCCGAGCGCAGCAAGGGAGAAGCCGGGAGGCACACGGGGACCACTGCCCGCATGCATCTGCTGCAGGAGCCCCCCGGGGGGACACTGGGCTGCAGCCCGGGCAGGCGTGCCTCCTGGCTCCCCCTCATCGCGCTCGGGTTCTGCGGCTCCCAGGAGTGTGAGCCGCCGCCCCTCCCAGAGCTCCCCCCTCCCGCTGCCTCAGCACTCTGCGGGGGAGGGGCTGTGTGCGCGGCAGCGTGTTTTGCCTCCACGTGGAGCCAGCGTCTGACCGGCATGGGCATGGTAAGGGGAGTCCTGGGGGGCAGTCAGGGAGCAGGGGGAGGGTTGGAAGGGTCAGGAGTTCTGGGGATCCTGTCAGAGGACGGGGAGTAGTTGGATGGGGTGTGGGAGTCCTGGGGGTCTGACTGGGGGTGGGGGTGTGGATAAGGGTCAGAGCAGTCAGGGGACAGGTAGGAGGTAGGGTTCTAGGGGGGCAGTTAAGGTGGGGGGCCTCAGGAGGGGGCAGTCAGGCGACAAGGATCGGGGGGGTAGGGGGTCTCGAGGGGGGCAGTCGGGGGTGGGAAGTGGGAGGGAGTGGATGGGGGTGGGGCTCTCCCATCCTCTCTTTTGATTATTGAAATATGGTAACCCTAGGCGAGGGGGGAGCCGGGGGGTGCCTGGGGGCTGGCGCTCGCATGCATCTGCTGCAGCCTGCAGGAGCCCCCCGGGGGGGGGGGTGCTGGGCCGCAGCCTGGGCAGGAGGGGCGGGGGGCATGGCTGCTCCCCGCTAGTGGCGTCGCCACCTTTGCAGGGCTGCTGCCCCCCTGCACCGTGCCGGCTCCTCCATGGCTGGAGCTCGCTGCTGCCGCAAGCAGAACACTCTGGCTCTCCGGTGCCTCCAGAAGGCGGCTTCTCCCTGCCGAGCTGCTGCAGCAGCAGCCCAAGCCCAGCAAAACCAGTGAGTGGACTCAGGACGGGGGCCACCGGGGTGGGGAGGGCTCGCAGGGGCGCTGTGCACCCTCCGGGGGAGTTCGGGGGGCGGGGGGGGGGGAACCTGGTCTGGAGAGCAGGCCCTGGGCACGGCTGGCCCCTGGGCAGGCTGGCCCCTGGGGTCTATAAAGGCTCATTGGGATTTGCCCCTCAATGAACCGATGGGGAGGGGGAGGTGGAAGTTTCGCCTAGGGTGCAAAATATCCTTGCACCGGCCATGCCCCAGGGGGTGCGTGCACCCCAGGTTAAGAACCACTGCACTAAACTGATAAGATCTGCATTTTAGTTTAATTTTAAATGAAGCTTCTTAAACATTTTAAAAAACTTGTTTACTTTATATACAACAATAGTTTATAGACTTATAGAGAGAGACCTTCTAAAAACGTTAAAATGTATTACCGGCATGCGAAACCTTAAATTAGAGTGAATAAATGAAGACTTGGCACACCACTTCTGAAAGGTTGCCAACCCCTGGTTTACCCTGTATAAGCTTTATACAGGGTAAAATGGATTTATTTGGGGTTTGGACCCCATTGGGAGTTGGGCATCTGAGTGTTAAAGTCAGGAACACTTCTTAAGTTGCTTTCAGTTAAGTCTGCAGCTTTGGGGCATGTGGTTCAGACCCTGGGTCTGTGTTGGAGCAGACCGTGTCTGGCTCAACAAGACAGGGTGCTGGAGTCCCAAGATGGCAGGGAAAGCAGGGGCAGAAATAGTCTTGGCACATCAGTTGGCAGTTCCCAAAGGGGTTTCTGTGATCCAACCCGTCATACCCCCCTCCATACATGTAAGGTCCCTGCTAGTGCCATGCTGACTCCCAGCACAGCCACGGCAGGAGACAGAGAGGGAGGGGAGAAAGGGAGTGAGCTTTAGTGAGGCTTTGTGGTTCCCAGGGCAGCTGTCTGGAAACAGGATGGCGGCACAGTGCCAGGTGTGCTCTGCAATGGCAATGGAGCCTGAGAGGGCAAGGGGGTAGGGACCGCAAGACCAACCTCCACATACCTGTCCTGCACCTGGGCATGAGTGGGTAGGGCTGGGCACCCCATGAAATCAGACCAGTACATAGTGCCCCCCCAAAGAAACAAGGAAACTCCCAACCACTCAGATTCTTGTGCCCGCCAACAACCTTCTCATGCCCCCCTTCCCCCCATGGGGGTACATTGTTTGAAAACCCCTTTGCTAGAGCATAGGCCACAGCTGTTTGGTATTTACTCACATGCCTTACATCACTAATATTTCTCAATCTGGTCTTCCCACTTGACATTCTGAATTCTACAATTATTATAACTTGCAGCTCCTGTCCTACAAAGTCACTACATACCCTTTCATGGTATGTCTCTACTTTTGCCATGAAAACTTTTAATGAGACTTCCAACCTTCTAATATTTTATATTTCACTTTCTACTTCTCAGCAAAAGTTTCTTTTCTCCCAAATAACTTGGTAGATAGCATGGCACTAGTGTTCTCCTTTACTTCATCCTTTTTCTATTCCTGAAAAGTTTTAAAAGGACATCTGCACAGACTCAACCGGTTGCTGTTCCTAAAACACAGCTACATGCCTAGTCTTTGACAATTACTGTCATTCAAAGCTAATCAAGATCAGATCTTAGTATGGATTTGATCTTTCCTAGCCTCAACCCACACTATAGCCTCTTGTGTAGCCTGTTAAGCTAGTGGAGTAAAAAAGCCAATAAAACCCCCAAAACATTTTTCCTCATCTTTTGGAGCATTTTTCAGACTGTTTTTAATACATAAAAAGCACCTCAAATGTTTTGTGAGGCATTTGCAATGACTATGTGAGCACATAATGAACAAAACTTTACTGAATGTAAACCTGTTCCCTCAAATGTCCTCAAACAGAACAAATTAGACAGCAGTCAATCATAGGTTGTGCCTCACTCTTCCAGATAACTCCAGCTTTTTAACCAAAGTCTAATTACTGCCCAAACTACTCTACCATCTGACTACTTCTAACTCATAGGTGTCTTGTTTAATAGTTCAACGCACTTAGTTATGAGAAGCTACAAAAAAAATCTGAATAGAGTAACAAAAATAAGTATATTCTTCTGAGCGGGAGTGTAATTCCCTTCGAACCTAACACAAATCAACATGGGCCTCCAGAAATGGCTACACTTAATGTCTGTGCTGCAAGTATATGAGGTCAAGGAAACACAGAAGTAAACTATAATTAATAATTGCACAAGTGTTTCAATTGTTTTCCATCTGTGTAGATTTTTCCTCCTGCTGGTGGAAAACCATCCAAGTGTTTTCAGCTGCCCACCATGTTATCCTGGAGCCCCCCCACTTCAGTGTGCAAAGCCACCTTAACCCTCATAGCCATTAACACAGCAATTTTTCTTACCGCAGAAAAGGGTTAGATGTGAGACCTCCATTAAGACAACTGCTTTGTGGCATGGCTAGCAAGAGTCCTATTGAGAATAGAAAGACAACTGCAGCATTCTCCACCCCAGAGAATAAGTGCAGCCCTTACATTAAAGGACATAACTTTTTAATGTATTGTCTTTTCTAACAGGAACTAAACAGTGCCTGTCCTGTACAGCAGTTAAAATATCAAATCAGACCAAATTTATTACACAAACAGCTGTCCACTCTCTCCAACACCATAACAAGCCCAATTCGATGATAAAATCAAGTCATTCTAACTAAAGAGCAACTAACTAAAGAAATATCCCATATTGCCTCAAAACTCCACGCTCTTCATGCCCTCACTCTTCCCAATTGCCCAGGAAAAAGCAGAGCCTGTTATTTTTGTTTAGTATTCTATACTGCAGCTGCAGCCAGAGTTCTCAGTTACAATCTGGGCGCATTGTGGTAGATGCTGTATGTCACAAAGGTGAATGCCTGAGGGCTATAACAATGAAAAAAGTATATAGTGTATTTAAATTGTATACTGCTCTTCACTGTGTTTGTTTTTTTAAAAATCCCGAAGCCTTTCTAGGCAAGGCACTGTAAGCCACAACAAAGTGAATGGGAAAAACTTCTTTGCTACCTGGAGCTTATCCGCTATACAGGTTGGGCAAAAGTCAACATGGTTTCTGTAAAAGGAAATCATGTTTTATTAATCTATTAGAGTTCTTTGAAGGGGTCAACAAACATGTGGACAAGGGGGATCCAGTAGACATAGTGTACTTAGATTTCCAGAAAGCCTATGACAAGGTCCCTCAGCAAAGGCTCTTACATAAATTAAGTTGTCATGGGATAAGAGGGAAGATCCTTTCATGGATTGAGAACTGGTTAAAAGACAGGGAACAAAGGGTAGGAATAAATGGTAAATTTTCAGAATGGAGAGGAGTAACTAGTGGTGTTCCCCAAGGGTCAGTCTTAGGACCAATCCTATTCAACTTATTCATAAATGATCTGGAGAAAGGAGTAAACGGTGAGGTGGCAAAGTTTGCAGATGATATAAACTGCTCAAGAAAGACCAAGCAGACTGTGAAGAACTTCAAAAAGATCTCACAAAACTAAGTGATTGGGCAACAAAATGGCAAATGAAATTTAATGTGGATTAATGTAAAGTAATGCACATTGGAAAAAATAACCCCAACTATACATACAATATGATGGGGGCTAATTTAGCTACAACTAATCAGGAAAGAGCTCTTGGAGTCATCGTGGATAGTTCTCTGAAGACGTCCACGCAATGTGTAGTGGCGGTCAAAAAAGCAAACAGGATGTTAGGAATCATTAAAAAAGGGATAGAGAATAAGACAGAGAATATCTTATTGCCCTAATATAAATCCATGGTACGCCCACATCTTGAATATTGCATACAGATGTGGTCTCCTCATCTCAAAAAAGATATACTGGCATTAGAAAAGGTTCAGAGAAGGGCAACTAAAATGATTAGGGGTTTGGAACGGGTCCCATATAAGGAGAGATTAAAGAGGCTAGGACTTTTCAGCTTGGAAAAGAGGAGACTAAGGGGGGATATGATAGAGGTATAGAAAATCATGAGTGGTTTGGAGAAAGTGAATAAGGAAAAGTTATTTACTTGTTCCCATAATACAAGAACTAGGGGCCACCAAATGAAATTAATGGGCAGCAGGTTTAAAACAAATAAAAGGAAGTTCTTCTTCACACAGAGCACAGTCAACCTGTGAAACTCCTTGCCTGAGGAGGTTGTGAAGGCTAGGACTATAACAGGGTTTAAACGAGAACTAGATCAATTCATGGAGGTTAAGTCCATTAATGGCTATTAGCCAGGATGGGAAGGAATGGTGTCCCCAGCCTTTGTTTGTCAGAGGGTGGAGATGGATAGCAGGAGAGAGATCACTTGATCATTACCTGTTAGGTTCACTCCCTCTGGGACACCTGGCATTAGTCACTGTTGGTAGACAGGATACTGGGCTGGATGGACCTTATGTCTGACCCAGTATGGCCATTCTTATAGTCTTATAGGTTTGTCTACATGAATTTCACTGGTTGGTAAGTTAATGTAGAAAATTAGTTTATGGATTGGAACTGCAGGCTTCACTTGCTTCCCCTTTCTTGCTTTAAATCTAGCAGCTGAGCCAGCACATATGCGGGTAACTTGTATGAAATATACACCTGCATGACCTAGATTCTTGGACTAAACAATATTGCTTTTTTGTATGTAAGAGCATAAAGATCTGCTTAACTTATTCTCTCACGGGCCCAAGATTGACTTGGGCAGAGAATGCATCAGGAAGCTGGTTTCAGCTCCCTGACTTCGAGGACAGATCTGTGCTGGCCCCAATAAGACAGCAACTAAGGAAGTACTCTAACTTCTGACACTAGAAGAGACCACATGCCAGTGCAGGCTAGTGGTTCTGCCCTCCCACAATGTGTCCCCAGGCTCTGCCAGCTTTCCACCAATAGGCGAGAGTCCTGTGCCAGGGGAATTCCCTGTTGGCCATTTGCAGCCAGAGTCTTACACACACAAACATTCTTCAACAGCACATGAAAGGGAAAATAGTTAAAACAGTATAAAGTAATTACATGACAATGAGCATCAAAAAGGGACAGGATCTCAGTTAGAATCTGGTCCCAGTCTTCTGTACAACCTTAAAATGAGTTTCCATGTGACCTTTTCCCAAAGATAAATATGAAATTATAGATGTTAGAACACTGATCTCAGGTGCTCATTAATAGAAACCACAGCACCATGTCCCATCTTACAAGGTAGGCTGAGTTACTTGCTCGATGGGAGGCTCCCCCATCTCAGTGGCAAAGGAAGTGATGGTGGAAATTCAATCTATGGAACTCTTCTCTCTAAGTCACTACTGACCCAATACTCTCACATAGCCCTAGGAGGCAAGGTGCTGCCTGAGGTCTTGGCTACTAATGGACAAAGATCAGGGAATTTTTCATAAGAATAGGGGTGTGAACCCTGGTGTTGTGCCCAACCTTCAGTTTAGACAATTACTTTCACTTACCATAATCCCCCTGGAACTAAAACTGGATATAATATTCTTAATCATTTTCTATCCTAAACTGCTGAGTTCTGTTGGTGTGAGCTGTTAGACAGTTCTTGTGTTTCACTCAGTGATGGCCGAATTTCAACAACAGGCAATTCTAACACGGCATTTCGTAAAGACTTTGGGGGTTCTGTGGGTTGAAAAGGTGCTATATAAATGTCATAGTGCTAAGAAAACAGGCATCCTTCCTTTACTTTTAGTGGGTGCCTGTGCTATTCAGTTCTTTGAGAAAGAATGGCAGATCTCCAATACATTGTTGATACTGTTTGGCTTGCATCATGCATGAAGTTTTTCTTTTTCCGCTTGTAACAGGTCAATATTTAGTGACTGGCAACACCTAATTCAAAGGGGCAGTAAGAAAAGGAGTCAAACTGTTAGATCACTAATCAGCAGGTCAGGAACAGTGGAATGATATGGTGCCTTTCCTTTCCAGGGGGAAACATAGCTCTCACCATCAGGAGTATCTCACACAAACATTCTTCAACAGCACATAAAATGGAAAAATACTTAAAATAGTACAAACTATTTTATATGACAATGATCGAGGTTTGAAAAAAGTTCCCAAATCCTCCATCCCTGAGAAGTAAATAAACTAACCAGAGTTAAAAATAATCTGTGCTGCCATGACCACAACACGATCTCCCCTCCACCCCCATCTTTAATTTAAAGGAATAAAATCATGGCCTATTTGTAGTATGCTGGATTTAATTGCAACAATGTAAATCAGCTTTCTATTTAATAGTTATTCTTTTAACTTTCTTTCTTTCCCCTCCTGACTTCACTCCACTTTCCCTTTATGGTGTATCTTTCCCTGAGTTGTCTTCAGTGTACTTACTGTTTCCTTCTCCCTCTTTATTTTCATACAGTTTGTTCTCTCCTTCCTCCACTCTCTTCTTTACTGTCTCTTTCAGTACCATAATTTTCTTTGCTAATATATTCCATCAATCTCTCTCTCTTCCTACTACCATCCTCACACCAACCTCTCCCTCTGACACAACACACGTACACTCCACGCACAAGGGTTTTGAAATTGTGACATCTAATAACCAGAAGACTTAAATATACTATCCAAAAACTGATAGAAAAGATGCTTACAAACCTACTGACAAGCTCTCAGGTGAGATGCCAAGTCTCCCTCCCACTCTCTAGCTACTGAGAAAGAGGAAGGTGCTGGGTTTTCAACCAGAGAGATATCAGTGGACTTCCATCCTATCAGCCTCCACTTAGGCTTCTGATCAAAAATTGATAAATTCCTTCTATCCAGCATACTACTCTGGCTGTTGAAAGAGAGCATTCTCTCTCTCTCTCTCGCTGTCCCAGCTTCAGATTCTTCTGGCTGCTATAAGAGTAGATGGACTGGTCTCCATTATTTCATTCTTCTCCAGGCCTCTATTTTTGAATCATCCTCCCCAGTGAATACTTCCAGTTCAGAGTGGTAGCCATGTTAGTCTGTATTCACAAAAACAACAAGGAGTCCAGTGGCACCTTAAAGACTAACAGATTTATTTGGACATAAACCCAAAATGGGTTTTTTACCCACGAAAATTTATGCCCAAATAAATCTGTTAGTCTTTAAGGTGCCACCGGACTCCTCGTTACTTCCAGTTCCTGCCTCTTCTGTTGATCATAGCTTAGCTTAGTAGCAGCTTTTAGGCTATTAGGCTAAGCAGTGATCAGAGGGAGCAGCAGAAACTGGAATGACCAGCTTCTTGTCTGTTTTACTGCTCCCCACATGACTCTGCATAGCAGCAGCATATATTTACAGGACTCGGTTGAGTTTTCACTATAATGCAGCTTGGAAAAGCTCTGAGCAGGAACAGTGGGCACTGGAGCTGTCTGCAGAATTAGGAAGACAATACCCTCTCTTCACAATTGGAAGTCTCTTTTTGAAACCACAAGGATTGGAAACCATTTTTTAAAAATGAAAGCTTAGATTCCACAGAACCTGAAGACGTACACTTGGGAAAACTGAATACTCTACAAATGAGTAGATTTTTGAAGCCTTGCCAATAACGAAAAAGTATTAAGACTTTCAGTAAATATATATACCTCCCATCTTCACAATCACTTCTTCCTAAATCTTGCAAGCCTAACCCCTTGGATACATATGCATTTCTAGGGATGGGGTTTAAAGGAAACCTGCAAATGAAAAGAAAAGGTGTTTGTGCACTTTTTTGGACTCATTTTCACATATTCAGAAAGCCTGAAAGGGTGTGGTTTGTTTGTTTGTTTTGTTTTGTTTTGATTTTATACACTACAAATATCAGACATTTTACTTCTCTATTTCTGCAGTAGGATTGGAGAACTAGCAGTAGTATAACACACACAAGACTGAAATCTAAGCAAGTGAGAGGGAAGGGAATTTTCATCAGAAAGGCAAAAACAGTGCTTTTGGGTTTTGTCAATCCCTATTTCAATAAAACTTTTGATATTAAAAAAAAAAATTGGAGATGTGAGTGGAGTGCTCTCTTTGTGAAATACTCATTCCCCTGCCCACCAGCCAAGCAAGTAGGGGCTAAGATGACTCCCATTCTGAGTCTTGACTCCAATGCACTCTCCAGCAAAAACGGGACAAGACTAGATTTCCTACTGTGAACAAAGAAGCAGAACTTTCATGATAAAATATTTCATGCTGCTTTTAAACATGCAGGAGGAAAAATGGGCACAATACATTTCCCCCCGACTCCCGTTGTGCAGATAATTTTAAATACTATATTTGCATGTCAGGAATACTTAACTTGTTAGCACATACTGAGAGTCCAATATCTCCAGCCAAGTTAGTTATAGTTCTGGATTTCCCATACTATTCTTTTTAAATGAATGGGGACCAGCACTTTATGGGAAATGAAGAACAATCCCATCGCTATGTCTGTTGCACAACTTTATTCTTTCTATATTTCTGTGCAGACCAATTCACTGAAACATCACATGGATCAGCCTAAGTTATTTTTTGTGTAAGGTGTGAAGAAATATAAAGCCAATATATATATTTTCTTCTAGTGATGTAACAAAACAAAGGCATAGTGGTCTGAATCTTTGTGCATGTTTAGAGTTTGGTATGAACTACAGGATGTACTTTGTTTGAAATGTAATCTATACTTCAAATTTGTACTCCCCCGTCTCACTATGTTCCTGTTAATCTCCAGTGATTCTATTGTCTCTTTCCGTTAACCTTAAACAAAGCATGGAAATTCTATTACACTTTTTAGTGGTAGATTCTGTGTAATGAAATGGGCAGAGGTTACACAGGAGGTTATGTAGTCAATGTGCTAAAGAGCCTGGGATTTGCAGGTACTCTTAGGATGAGGCTGGTTCTTAGGTTTTGTTTTGTTTTAAAAGGACATTTTCAATCGGAATTTAAGTACACCTCTACCCCGATATAACGCGACTCGATATAACACGAATTTGAATATAACGTGGTAAAGCAGTGCTCCGGGTGGGTGGGGCTGCACACTCCAGTGGATCAAAGCAAGTTAGATATAACGCGGTTTCACCTATAATGTGGTAAGATTTTTTGGCTCTCGAGGACAGCATTATATCGGGGTTGAGGTATATCTAGTTTACTGTGTGTTGACTTGCGCAAGTCAGTTATATCAATTTTCAGAAGTGACCTCTAATTTGAGTGCCTCCACTTTTCGGTGCCCACTCTGATACATCTTCAGCCTGATAATGAGAGAAGCCAGACACCCACAGCTCTAAATGCGGTCAAAGGTTAGCTGTGGGATACTCAACACCTGAAATCAGAAACAGTGTTTCAAGCTGGGCACTATGATGGGGTGAATATACCCCACTCCATGCACGGGGAAGTGAGGGTCACAGCTTCCTGTCCTGATTGAAGCGGGGGGAGAGAAGGAGGAAGGAAGTTGCTGGGAAGTCTAATGGCGAGCAAGCCTAGCACTGTCAGGCCGAGATAAGCCTAGCACCTTTTCCCTTCTTGTATGAAGGGAAGGAAAACTTGGTGTATTTTGTCTTAGGCTAGGTCTACACTACCCGCCTGACTCGGCGGGTAGAAATCGACCTCTCGGGGAATCGATTTATCGCATCCCCTCGGGACGCGACAATCGATCCACGAATCGATGCTTTTACTCCACCAGCGGAGGTGGGAGTAAGCGCCGTCGACAGGAAGCCGCAGAAGTCGATTTTGCCGCCGTCCTCACAGCGGGGTAAGTCGGCTGCGATACGTCGAATTCAGCTACGCTATTCATGTAGCTGAATTTGCGTATCTTAAATCGACTCCCCCCTGTAGTGTAGATGTACCCTTAGCCCTTAAAGGGACAGGGTTTTAAAGGTTTTGTTTTGTATGTTACTTGTAATAAATAACTGCGGTCAGCAAGGCCTTTTACATTTTGTTTCCCATGTCCAGGCAACTAGGCACCCAAAACTGGAGGTACCTAAAATCAAACACCACTTTTGAGCATTTTGATCTTAACCTTTCTATGCTTCATTTGATGTATCTGTAATTTGGTCTAATATGTAGCGCTCTCTCAGTGGGAGTCATAGGCTTACATAATTTTTGGTTGTTATACAAATGTGAAGTGTTATTTCTTTTTGAATATGAAATGGATATGCCACTGATAGCTTTGATCAGCTATTACACTTTGTTCAAGATAAGACACTTACAAAAAGCCAAGAAAGAAAAGACTAGCTCAAACGCAGGTATAAAATATCTACAAACTACCAAAAGGCTAGTCTTTCAAATGCTCAAATTAAATAAAGACAACTGGAGCTAACTTACATCCCTAACCTTGAAGAAAGCTTAAAGAGACAAATTAATCCAACTTGTTTAAAAGTGGCTGTTTAAATTACTAATACACTTACCTAGTCGCTTTTTCATAAACAAATAGATACAATGAACCAGATTCTCCATTGTCCCTGCCCTGTGTGACCATTTAAATAGAAGTGAAAAGTAGGTGTAGGACACTACTGCAATCAGAAGGCAGTGTTTCACACTCACGTGACACATGCGTAAATAACTATACAATGTTCAGAGTAACAGTGGATTGGGCTCCATCTTTATTTTGGTGCCTTCCCCTGCTCCCAATTTGGCTACTTTTGGTCCACATGAAATATTTTTTACTCAGATACATCTGAGTAAACAAAGTACCCAGTGGGGATAATCTGCAGATACTAAACTCTGAAATTTGAGCCTATAAATAAGTTTAGTTCCTCCTATATACTTTGATTATGATTGGTTGGTTTGCATTTCTGCAGGCAACATGTCTCCATTTAAAAAAAAAAGTATAAAGACCATATGCTGCCTTTGATCTATGCATATAACTCACTGCTTTGACAGGAGTTGTGCTATGGAGAGAGAACAGGATATGGTTCAGAGTTCCATAGTGGTTTGTTTATCTGTTTTTTATTTGTTTTGCTAAGAAGGGAAACAATGTACAGGTCAAAATTTACACTTCAAGCAAGTCAAATCAAACAGCAGTTTCAAAATCTCTTGTTTCTGAAAGCACAGATGGGCAGTTAGGATCCACACCTGGATCTCAATTTGGCCCTAATTTAGGGGGCTCAGGCCTAGGGTCTTGGTTTGGGCCCATTTTTGTTCTTCATATTAAATACAGACTAAGCAACCTAACAGATGCTATGAATGTCGGTAAATGACTGCTTGCTAAATACCGTAAATTGTAACCGTAAAAACTGAACAAACCAACACTGCATTAGCCATGACATGGCACAGATTCATCTTGGCTTCTTTCTTTTGGTTTGAGTGAAGGATTTGGCCAGTAGTACTGATCAAGCAAACTAAACCATAAAACATTACACAGAAGGAGGGAAAATACTATTGGCATGGAAGTGTTGTTGGCAATAGCACAGCATCCTCATATATAATTTTAAACAGCCTTTAATACTATTGCCTAAGCTTTTTATACTCTGTAATATAGTACAAGTTTGCATTTCTTAAATAAAAAAATTAGCAGCACTGACAACTTCTTCCATTATTGTCTGTTTCTTTCCCCTGTATTCATTAGCGCAGTATTATTTTTCTTGGTAAATATATTCCCCAGTGACACAATGTTTAGCACTGTGCACTTTCAATACACCAGGCTAACATAACTCCCACAAGATTCTTCAATATACTAACTTCCATTCAGAATTGATCTACAGATCGTGCCAATGGTGGGTTTTTTTCATGCCACGTGAAATATAGAGAAGCTACACACTTCACTTACTGTGCAAACATTGATGGTTCTAGGAAAACTATTTACTAGGCATAAAAGAGAAAGGTGTCCTATACTCTAGCACCTACCAAGCAGTAATGAAACTGGTCAAATCTTATTACTTGCACCAGACTAGACAGTCAATACGAGCACACAATTATTTTTAACTCTGGGTGTTGTGCAAGGTTAATCATCCTATTTGGGCCTTTTTATAGATCTACTCTGGAACTTTCAGTCAGAGATCCATAATCAAATGCAACCATCTCTTCACCTAACCCATCATGTGTGTGCCAGAGACTAATTAGTCTTTAAACTGGAATTCTAATTCAAGGACTTATAAGCAACACTATATTTCTGATTCTGTATGCAATTCAAAGGTTTCCATAAAACTCTATTGTTCTCTCTCGTACTGGTAGTGAATCATGTACTATGTTCTGAATAATGAGTAGAAAATACATTAGCACCCACCTAACTTTTATATTTTTGTTCAGGTCTCCTAAAATCCTGGTTAGTCAGCACCTGCTCCCTTTTGATGCTTCAGCATGCACCATGTTTGGTGTTATAATATGACATGACAGGACCATAAAGTTATTTTGAGGATCAGTTAAGTTACTCTTTTAAAAAGGATGCATTTTTCAAGTTTCTTTATTAGTTTACACCCAAAACACTGAAGAAAAATAATAGTATTTGAAAACATGCCAAGTATTGTTCTTACTTGCCTAAACTCCCTGTTTGCTAGCTCCACGGAGGACAACGGATTTGTTTATTTTGATGTATTTAACAGTGTGCCCATCTGGACCTCATCTTGCACATGAGCTAAGAGGAAATAATAAAACCTACAAATTAGGACCAAAGTCCTAAATGTGAAATCTTCTCAAACTAGGACTTCCCATCCACCCAAGCCAGCCTGGGGAAAGAGCAAATGTCTAAAAAATGCTTACCCAACATTTCCTTCCTTCAAGTATTAAGGTCTATAAATCCAACTATGAGTCTGCAGACTATGGGCAGCTCTGAGGCAGAACCCAGAGCTTTCAGTCATTTGTGCAGGGGCACACCCCTCTTGCCAAACTTCCATGGCTATGAAACTGTCCCTTCTAACAGACTAAATTCTTATTATGAGTAAAATAGTTTTCACTATAAAAAAATGAGAGGAAGAGAACTTTATTATTAATTTAGCAGCTATTTAGCAACCCCTTATCACGGGCAGGATGAGTTAGATCTGTGGACCTAATAGCTGAAGAAAAGAAAATTTTCCAGGAAGCATGCATATATTTTTCTATTCATCAGCCCCATAAAGGTCCAAAGATCCTACAGCAGGATTCTATCAGCAGCACACAACTAGGGAGATAAAACAGTTTTGCCTAATATAGAATGTAAACTGAAAAATTCTTAATGTAAATCATTTCTGACTTGCTGAGGCACTAGCACGTGAAACAGTGTGCTCCCAAAAACAATGGCTTGAGCATCAGCTCTGAAGTATTGCATGAAGGAAAGAATACACTGAGGATGAGATGGCCACCCTGCAGTGTTGTTTTTGAGTGTCTACCTTTGTGTGTCCACCCACATGGCAACTACTTCTCGTGGGGAATGTTTTGCAGGAGACAAGCTCTTTACCTTTGATATCTTGAATATAAATCATCTGATCTGCCTATCACAGGCTTTGAAAACTTTTTTGCCCCTTTCAGCCAGGTGATAGAGCATGAGCATTTGTCCCTTAAGAATTTAGTTTTGTGCAGGTATATTTTTAGCATTGTGGATATCCCCGGGTGTACCAAAACTTTTGGGTATGATGGCTTGGGACAGGAGTAATGCTGTCTACTGTAGTTTACTGGATATATAGCTGACTTTACATGTGCATTCATCGTGAGAGCCTCTTTGTCAGCATGAAAAATGCAGTAGTAGGGCTCTATGGACAGCTTCTAATTCCAGCACTCATCTGACTGACATGAAATTACTGGAGTTAGAAGTGAGAAGTACTAGTAGCATGTGATGCTAGACGCCCTGAGGTGGCAGAGAATGTCAAAGATGATAGAGTGAGAAGATAGGGAGACAAAAGAAAAATGAGAGAGAAAACATGTAACAAGATAAGGCAGACACCTAAGAAAAGCAAGACAATGACATTTTACTCAACCAACAACAGAGTCTCAGCAGAAAAGAAGAATGGCTTCAAAAAGGCCAAATCAGGAAATGGTAGGAATGAGTGCAAGGAGAAATTATCTTTTTAAAGTAATAAAATAAATTGAGACCTGATTTAGTTTTGAAACTGACCTCTGTTTTTCATTGGATCAACAATGACTGCTTCAGACCTGTTTGTGAAATGAAACTTGATTATTCAGCCATGTTATGCAAAAGTCAGTGATACAGCACAGAGTTTGTTTGACCCATCCAAATATATACCAAACCATTTCTTCCGGAGAAATGTCAGCTGAAGAGAGAAGGATAGACATGAGAGGAGGACATAAGGGCAAGAGAAAAAAACAGCTGGTGTCTGAGACTACATCACTCTCTCAAACACATAACATTGGGCAATTTATCCATCTCCAAATGCCTCTTTGCTAGTGAGCATACAACATGGCAGTGCTTAATTTCTATAGGTACAGCATATATCCTTCCAAAATAAGAGTTTGCAAAGTTGCCCACAAAGAATCTGATCCAGCTACCATTGAAATCAATAGCAAAACCAATGGTCAGGATCAGATCCCAAATGCCCACCAACTCCTCAATGCAGTGGAAAAGCGAGTTTCCACAGTACAGTTTTACTGGGCAATGGTAGTGCCTGTTATTTAAACTCCTTCTAATCCTTCCTTTTAATTACTCATAATTCCTTTTGTGTTAAATTTTTCTAGGCTTGCACTCATTCAGCCCTTTTTCATGGGGAAGTCTGAACCACTTTTAAGTCTTGAAATTGACAGATTAGGAGGGGAAAAAGCTTAGTTTAGTTTGCGCATTAGACAGCACTTTGGGGTCAATTTCACTGTTGGCAATTTCTCTTGTCATATGTTTTGGGGTCTTGTACACAGGAACACAAGAGAAAAAATATATATATTTTAAAATAGGAAACTGTTTGTAAACCCACAAAAATTGAAAGGATGCTCAAGGGCAGATGCACTATCTGCATTTACCGCTAACTCGTTTTTAAAAAAGACTGTTTCCAGTTGACAAATGTCCCTTTAACAAAGGTTATTATGAAGGACAAGTTTCCCCAAGCCTATTCTAATGGAGGCTTCCTGTCCCACTTTAAAGGTCTGGTTCTGGTTCTTTGGTTACCTGGGCAGCTGCCCAAATATAAAGAGCACGGAGGTGAAATGCCATAGAGGAGGAGAAGTAACAATTTTTGTAATAGATCATCTGGACCACAAACAAAACTGCTCACTTAATGAGGCACTATGTATTGCTGACCTTATTTGTATTCTAATACACCACTGCAGAGACACACCTTTGAAACTCTGGTCACTCACTGAAGTGTCATTACTCTGGTCTTTTCCCAGGCGTAAGAATGCAACAGAAAAGTTTTGATGTGTGAATCTGTTAATCTCCAGGAGTCTGCTACATCTTAAAATTCCTTTGGAAATAAAGAGCTCCTCCTTATCAACCCTACAAACTCTCAGAAGACAGTGGACCCCTTGGTGGGAAACTCTGCTCTAGATCACCTAGATGCAATTAACTGATGGTAAGGACTCTGCTGAATAAAGGCTCAATCCTGAGAGGTGCTGAGCATCCACAAATCCCACTGAAGTCAACAGAAGTTGCAGGTACTCTGCACCTCTCAGGATCATGCCTACATCTGTCAGAACAGTATTTTAACCTAAGTCTGGTTTTAACAATTCATTAGTATGGAATCACCTTGTCTTCAATGATTCTAGTCACAAACACGGGGACTAGAACTATTTTTCGTGTGTTAAATATAGACAGTTTGAGAAGTAAAATGACTGTGCACCAGAGGTGAAAGTAAGCCGGTCCGGTCCGGCGTACCGGCAAGAGTCAGTATGCCGTACCAGACCAACTTCCCCAGGCCCTTTAAATTGCTGCCAGAGCCTCGCTGCTAGAGCTCCCAGGTAGTGGAGGTGGCTGGGAGCCCCGGCCCCTTTAAATCACCACCGGAGACCCCAGCCGCCAGCGCTATCCCGAGGGCTCCAGTAATGGGGCTCCAGCGGCGACTTAAAGAGCTGTGGGTGGTAGCGGCAGCTGGATCCCTGGGCCCTTTAAATCGCCGCCTGAGCCCCGCTGCCGGAGCCCTGGGGTAGCGGCAGCAGCTGGGAGCCTCTGGAGCTCTGTTGGCAATTTAAAGGGCCAGGGCCTCCGCTGTGGTAGTGGTGGCTGAGAGGCCCGTGCCCTTTAAATCACTGCCGGAGCCCCCAGCCAACACTGTTATCCCAGGGCTCCGGCAGCGGAGCTCGGGCAGCGATTTAAAGGGCCGGGGCTCCACTGCGGTAGCAACAGCCGGAGTCCAGGGCCCTTTAAATGGCCCCCGAGCCCCAGGGCTCCCAGCCGCCTCCACAGCTGGAAGCTCCGGCGGAGATTTAAAGGGCCCTTGGCTCCAAAGGCTCCACCTTGTCCAGTTGAGGCCACGCCCCTTCCGGTTGAGCCCCCCCCGGACTCCGGCCGTACTGGTAAGTCCTTTAAGTTACTTTCAACCCTGCTGTACATGCTGTTAATTTCTTAAGATTGATTAAAAATTGTTTACTATATGAAGCAAAAAGAAAAAGCCATGACTATGGGTTTATAGTCATGATTTGATCACCTATGCACAGGAAATAACAATTCTCACAGGAAATAGTTGTGAAAACCTGGTCTCAGCCTTTTGCAATTATTATACTGGAAAGCACTCTGACACAAATCAATAGTGCCCATTTCAATGTACTATACCATTTTATTTTTAGAGGTAACACTATGTTCCTGCAAAGTTGTGTGTCACCACATAGGCCATCTCAGACAGTTAACATAATTCAATGCACAGATTACAAATTAGGAAGAATTAACGCTATCATTCTTTTTGTAATAAAAAAGCTGACCAAGCCCATAGTCTATCTTAAAACACAATATACTTTTAGTGCATACACGAGAAGTCTCTCTTCCCCATGCCCTGCTCCTGCTTTGCTCACCCTCACTTCTTTGATTTTTTCAAACTTCTGGATGGTATGAGCAGATTTTTCTGTTTCCAGAGCTGCACAACAGCCTTCATTAGCTTTTGGCATTCCCTCTTAGTAGCATATTAAGTTAGAGTCTGAGAATACCAAATCTGTTTGAAGTGGTTTGTTATTTGACACTGTAATGAGTAACAATGCATATGCAGGCCTTTACCCTTAGTTAGGTCTGAAGCTGCATTTTGTTCTTGTATTTCAAAATCTAGCAGCATTTTAGGAGAAGGTGGCATCACTGCATGCAAAATTACCATGGAACCACTACGGAATTACTTATCTGATTAAAGTATTATATATTAGTAATGTCATTAGAATGAACTATGATTTCCCTGCTTATTCCAGCTGACCTAAATGTATTGAGTGGCCTTGAGTAGTGGCCTTGTGGATGAGTTCAGGAAAGGCTTTCTGTGTATGGCATCATAGAAGAAGACCTAGAAATTGCTGTGTGAGATGTGGACAAACAGTGTAATAAGTCAGGCATAAACAGCGAGGATGTGAGGCTGATGTAAAACAATACAAAATGAAGATAAGTAAGGAGGAAGAGACTTTGATGGAAGTTTAAATTTAATTCAGTGGAGGAATCCAAAGAGTGAGGTGACAAGATCAAAGCAATATGTAGGGTCAGGGAAACAGCGAGAACAAAATTGGAGTAATCAAGATGGGAAATAAAGGACTGAGCAAGCATTTTAACTGTAGGGTTAGAAAGAAAATGGGGAATCTTAGAGATGTTGTGGAGGAAGAACTGGAAAGATTTGGGCACTGCTTGAATGTTTTGGGGAAGGGAGAGGCAGAAGTCAAAGTGAATTCTTAGTTATGGGTCTGTGACAAAGCTGTGAACTGTGAGAAAGAATGGGGATAATGGAGAAGGCTTGGAAGGGAAGATAAGGCGTTTTGGACATGTTATGCTTGAGTTGGCAGAGACATCCATTCTGGTGTGACGCTCTGTACCTCGGGGGGAGGGGGGGACGACGACACCCAGCACCCCATGTTCATCCTTGTAAAATGATTGTATCCAATGCAAAGTTTGTCATGTCAGGTGTCTTTGGAAGGCTCACAATGCACTGAGCATTGTTGTTATAGTGATGTTATAGTAATTGTTGTTACAGGTTATAATTTCATGTATATAGTTATGAGGCTGAAAATGTGTCTTCATGGCTTAAAATGAACCCAGGCAAAAACTCTCCAAGAGCAGAGAGGCAGTTCACACCTCATCAGGGCATGTATGGGGCAAACCCAGCCCAGCCTCACTGGAACAAAGGACACTGGCCTAGGCAAGGACAAAAGGATCTGTTGGACTCTCGAGTGAGTCACCCCCCTTCCTTTGGTCAATTTGGGACTGCGATGAGGTAATGCTCACCTGACTCTGAAGGGGGGGGAGCAAAGCCAAGAGGGAAGAAAGAACATGATAAAAGGGAGACATGTTTGCCATGCACTCTCTCCCCGCCCCCCACCTCCATCTACAGACATCACCACAAAGTGACTGAAGTGCTGATCAAAGGGGAGAGCCTAGCTGAAGGGCAACCAGCCAGCCTGTGGTGAGAAGCATCTAAGTTTGTAAGGGCATTAAAAGTGTTAAGATCAGCTTATTAAAGCAAAACGCATTCTTTCATTTGACCATGTTATGCTTTGACTTATAATCACTTAAAATCTATCTTTTATGGTTAATAAATGTGTTTGTTTATTCTATCTGAAGCAGTGTGTTTAGTTTGAAGTGTGTCACAGACTCCCCTTGGGATAACAAGCCTGCTACATATCAATTTCTTTGTTAAATTGATGAACTCATAAGCTTGCCAGCGTCCAGCAGGCATAATTGGACACTGCAAGACGGAAGTTCCTAGGCTTGTGTCTGGGACTGGAGATATTGGCTAGTGACATTTGGTTACAAGTAGCTGGGAGCGGCTTACGTGCCAGAAGCTGTGCATGAGCAGCCCAGTGGGGGTTCTCACAGCAGAGCAGGGTAAGGCTGGCTCCCAGAGTCCAGGATTGGAGTGACCTAGTAGATCACTGGTCCCGATAACACCAGAGGGGAACGTCACATCCAGACATGTCAGAGAGATGGGCATTCTGTGTAATGCAGTTTGGTGACACTGACTGGAGATGAACTCCAGGGAACATGTAACTAGGACTGGGTGACTGCAATACTAGATAATACTAACTCCATACTCAATTTGGTAGAGACCAGGGAGAGGGCAAGACCTGGAAAGAGGCTCTTCACAAAGGGAGCTGGGAAGGCAGCCCAGGAGGGACTATGGTGAAGAGGCCTAGAGATGGGTGAGAAAAGAAGGAGCCCTGACGAGGGTAAGAGATGGTGAAGAGATAACTGGTGAGCTGTGGAGAAGAGTGAAGATTCTGACATGCAGTAGTAGGGACTGGCCCAGTGAATTATGAAACTAGTCTTGTCTTTAGGACCTACTGTGACCCATGGTTTAGAGTTCCAGCGCTCCTGCCCTGAGTACAGGAAGGGCTGGAGCTCCCTGATGATCCCACCTAGTGGTGGTGACTGGTGAGAAAAACCTCCTGCAGGAAGAGGGAAGGACTGAGGGACTGCTTAGCCTAGGAGGGCAAAATGGCTCTTGTGACAGCACTGTGTCAAGACGGTGAAGACTGTGTTCTGGCAATGGCCAAAGATGTTCTTTTTTGGGGGACTTCTGTTTAACCTGAGAACACATTAACTTTTGCTTTGGCTGGAAGGTCAAAAGCACTGAAACTGCTGGATGTAAAGAGAGAACTGGTGGGTAAACTGAGGCAGTTACACTGGTGAGGTAGGCATCTGCTGCAGGATGCTATGGAGAGGTCAGGGATGGAGGGTGGAAAGAAACAGAGTTGCTAAAAGGACTAGAAAGGGACTGGGAAAGAGGCTGAAGGCATCAAGAGTGGGAGAAAAGAAGTTTCATGTCTCCCATGTATATCTTTGGGGACTAGTTGAGCAGGAATATGTATGTGAAAAGCAGTGTGGTAAAGTGTTGCCCAAAATAAGCTTCTACAAATATGAAAATATGAACAGGGTTTGTGGATGGATTATTGGAATTATTTCCATTCATCTTTGGTGGTGCTGAGGTTGGAAGTCTGGTATTGGGAGATGCCCGACTTCCAAATACTCTGATCTGATTTAGAATCCCTCATCTTAGCACATACCCAAAGCCAGAAGTGCAGAAGTGTTCAAATTTCTAACCCTTGCCTTCCCTGAGGGAGCAGAGCCTTTCCATCATTTTAACAGTTTTTTCTACTTTGTCACCTTCATCCATTGTGGCACAGATTTTTCCAACACTAAATGCCTCCAGCCAACAACAGCAGCTGTCTGTTTTTATGACTGGGGACAATGTCAGAGGCTGTGGGAGGTCAAAAACAACTAATCAGCTATAGAGAAATATTTCCACATCGTAAAAGTTTGAAATGACAGCACTTGTGTCGTTTTAAAAAAAAGTTAGAGCATAAGTTACAGATGGAATTAGTTACTCCTATGTAGCAACTTTTATATCATTTATGCCTGTCATACTCACATTTTTATCAGCCATATTTGTACTATAGTTCATAAAAGAAAACCCCAAAATACAAGTGGATAAAATACTTAAATAACCACAGTTATTTCAAATAGCTGCATTATACGTAGATATTGAATACTAATAGGCACGCTAGGGCAACCATTGACATTATGCATTAGGAAACCCTTATTTACACTATGTAGGCCAGAACATAGTTAACTAATCCATGCAACTAATAGTCACTCATTTATTTCATTCTCACAAAACAAGCAGGTTTTTTAGCTCTGTATTTGTTACGTAACTCTGTTTTTACTTGCTGAAAGTAATAAAGCTCTTTCAAAGGGTGAAATCTTGGCCCCACTCAAGTCAATGAATCTTGCTGCTGATGCCAGTGGAGACAGCATTTCAGGTGTGCTTTTTGTGCTGTTTCACTCCTGAGCGGTTTCATTTTATCATCAGGTTTGAGGGTGGTTCACAATGATTTTTCCTTTCTTCAAATTAAACTACACGTAGCAAAGGATGCTGAAGGGCACAGAAACTGACATCCTCCCACAAGACCAATCACGTTACCCCCCATAATGTGCTTATTCTCCAATTCTCTTGCATAGCGTCAGAGAGAATGTGGCAAGGCAGCATACAAACTCAGGGCAGCAGAGAGGCATAGTACAATAATAGCATACAAATGAAAGCTTCTTGGGCAGAGCAGTGCCAGCCCCACCCTTCCTATTTTCCTGCAAAAAATCTTGTGTGCTAAGAAGTCTTCAAGGCAAATGAGAAGTAAAACATCACTGCCCCTCTGTGATCTATACTAGAGTCTAATGCCATGCTGGTTTCTGTGAGAATTCAGCCCACTTTCTTTTTTTTAATTCAACCATAAAAAAAGGATCGGGGCTAAATTGGGGGTTGGGGTGAGGAAATCTGGTCATGTGTTTAATCTTGACTAAGATTATGGATTTGAAAGTTAACTACGAGGTCACTTGCCCCAGGAAGCTTCCCTACTAGTAAAATGTCCTCTAAAAGCTTCTTTAAAAAGGATATAAGAGAATAAAGCATTTAATCCATATAACTACCTCTGAAAATGGGAGCCTAGAAATTTCTGTAAGTTACTGCAACAGCTACCAAACCATCTGTGCAGAGTACCCTACATTTATGAGCTTAGGTTATTTCTGTTCAGGACTTTGTTTAGTGAGTGAATGAATACTTGCTCTCATAACAGATTCAAATTCAATCATCGCTGCATGCCTCCATCTACTCATCCAAATAACCCCAGGCTTTTTGGGCATGTATTCAACTGCTTCATCTAGCACAAGGAGATGGTTTCTATTGGTATCCAAAGTAAGTCTCAGTCTGGCACCAGCAAATGTGGTATTAGAAGCAGATCAGATTCAGAAAAGCTGTTTTGCTCCAGCATATTGCTTAGCAGTTACAAGATTCATGTTTATTTTGGTTTTTCTTAATAACAAGTCTTTCAAGATGCACATTTCTGGGTTTCTTTTCAGCATTCCTGTAAAAACTTGGAGATATACACTTCCACAGAACTGTATATGCTTTTTCCTTTCTCTCTGACACACAGGCCAATTTACAATCCATGATAAGTGAAATTTTAAACACCATTTTTAGCACATTTTATTTCCAAGGGTCACACATCTTAAAAAGAGAGAGAGAGAGAGAGAGAGAAATCTGATAAATAGTCAGGGGGAAACAATCATTAAAACAGTGACAAGGAACTGTTTATATTCAAAACATTGGAATTCATTATTACACTTGGGCTGCACATTCAGGAGGGAACAGGAAACATTGTTTTATTGCAATGTGTCAGTAAGGGCTTGTCTATACTTACCGCGCTGGTTCGGCGGCAGGCAATCGAACTTCTGGGTTCGATTTATCGCGTCTAGTCTGGACGCGATAAATCGAACTCAGAAGTGCTCCCCGTCGACTCCGGTAATCCTGCTCGCCGCGAGGAGTACGCGGAGTCGACGGGGGAGCCTGCCTGCCGGGTCTGGACGGGGGTAAGTTCGAACTAAGGTATGTCGACTTCAGCTACGTTATTCACGTAGCTGAAGTTGCGTACCTTAGTTCGATTTGGGGGTTTAGTGTAGACCAAGCCTAAGATACAAAAACCAATATGCTGGGCCATCTGAGTCAATATGGTCAGTAAATGTAGCTAAGTTGGAAAATATTTATCTTGTTTCATGCAAATAAGTGTTTTTCCATCAACAGTAACATAAAGCCACTGATTCTGTAGGGTATGGGTTAAGTAGGAATTACATTTCTAAAGGGTGTAGCAATGATTTCAGATGATAATACTGTGCACTTATACAGTGCCTTTCATCTCCTAAGTACTTCACAGCACTTACTAATACATCCTGACAGTATTCTGAGGTAGCTCAGTTTTATTGTCCCAATTTTACAGATAGGTAAACAGAGGCAGAGAGATGAAGTGACTTACCCAAAGCCACAAGGAGAGCTGCTGTCAGAGCTGATCACAGAACCTTGGATTCTCTAACTTTTCTGCTCATAGCACTAGCCCATCCTTCTCCTTCATCTTATATAATATCTGTAAGTAATTTTTGTACAGGCAATTGTTCCTGAACAACACAATGAAAATATTGCTGTCTAACTAGGATTTTAAGACATCGGCAGTGAACAAGCCAGGATGACTTACGTTTTCTGATTGAGGAATTGAGTTGTCTAGACACAACTGGGGATGATGGACTTGAAAGGGTGTTCTTGCTAACACTGTGAGACTGAGAGAAACTCAGTTAGTCCATGGAGTCTTTCAGTTACTCACAATAGACAACAGAGTAGAGGGTGGAAAGATGTATCAGTTTGGCTTCTAATCTTAACTGTGACATTTCCTGTCTTGTGTTACACCATTAAGAGTGACCTCCTTGTTCAAGTCTAACATGGGATTTTTCAAAGCTCAAATCTGAAATTTGAAAACTGCATTTCATATTAGATTACTCTTTGCCAGAAAACTGTTCTGACAAATGTTAGCCAACTCTGAATTCAAGATACAGGAGCCTTTATGAAGGAAGTGTTTGGCTTTTGCATTACTGAAACTTTATATATTATTGAGAATCATTTATATGGTTATAAATGATTCTCAATAATCACACACCCTCTCTCTCTCTCATCATCCCCCCTCTTTTTTGTTTACATTTACTAATACATTATCTCTCCCTTATGGAAAATCCTATAAAATATAATAGAGAACCATAACTCTTTGATACAATTCTGTCTGGTTTAAAACAAAAAGCCAACCAAAAACAAACAAACAAAACCCATTGTAGAAAGGAAGATCTCCTTGTCTCTTTTCCAGTACTTTAGAACCCTATTAGTTTCATTCCCATTAAATTCTATAAGATTTTTCTATAAGGAATGTTATCCCAAAGCTGAAAACCAAGTGGACACTCTGAGAAGATCATATCTCTACTATTTATTTTCACTTAAATAGTGGGTTTAAAATGACATGTGATGGATACAGTACATTACAAGCACAGTGTACAGGTATAGATTAGCTATTGTGCAGTCATTGCAAGCTTCCTGATTTGACTGACTACCAGAGGAATAGGTAGCAAAAACGTTATACCAAGGGACAAAAATGTAAAAACAAAAACAAAAAAAAACCCTGAAACATTTAGCAGTTATTGAAAATTGAAATGAAGACTCTAAAAAATCTACTTTTTTTTTTTTTTAACTTAATCACTGGAATGAAAAGACTTTGTATTGTGTGCTAACATCTGAAATGTTACTATTGGAGATACTTAAGAACTCTAGCTTAGGAATCTTCTTCAACATTTTTAATGCAAAGTTGAGCATGAGCTACCTTTCTGAAGGCTTTACAAAATTTATATTGATTGCCCAACTAAAGCCAACTCACATTTTGAGTAGACTTTAGTAGGTATTCTTGCTAGCTTTGATCCACAGTCCTTAAATGAGTCGAGAAAGGACTACTTCACTCTGAATGAACAACAACATTGTGTCACTTGTCACTGCCACTGGTGAACAAGTAAATTCCCCAATACTCAACTCTCCCAAATCTTCAAAACAGATGGGAGCAGCCTGCGATATACCTATTAAATGAATTGCAAAAACTCTACAGCCACTCCAGCTCTAACGCAGCTGCTTTTGTGAATCATAAAGGAGCTTTCAAAGCACAGTATTCACACACAGAAAAGCACATGCCCAGCTCCGGCTGTACCAGAAGAGCCTCACTCATATTACTTGAGAAGTATTCCAGCTATGCATGTGTAACTATTATGGATTCTTTCTAATTGCAACTGCTTCTGCTATACATTTTCTATACACTCATGTTGTTTACCATCCACACAGCCTTGGGAGAATTTTTCTCTTTTGAACCATATGGGGCCCTCTTACTGCATTCACCTATATATATATATATATATATATATATATATATAAAAAATCACACATACACACACAACGTGCAAACTGAAGCCATCTTTAGCAAAAACAAATTGTTTGTAACCAGTGCTCTGATGTCTATATGTCTTTTCCAATGTCATTTAACAGGAATATAGGAAACTATATTTTAAATCTGTGTATGTTACAATTATTAATGATAGTGAACTCTCCCCAGGAAATGTATACAAAGAAAACTGTGTTCTAATAGCCTTTTATTGAACTGCCTCTAATATGACATGAATATACAATAAAATATTTAAAGTATTTTGAAATAAAATAAAATAACATGACGTCGCTTATTATATAAACTAACTATGGGCATTTGAACACTGCATCTTTCAGAAGTTAAAGGCCTTATCCCATTTCTATTGAGGTCACTGAGAGGTCTGCTCTTAATGAAGAAGAGGGTGTTTCACTAAGCACTTCCATCGGGGGTGCCCTGACTGATATGGGTAAGACACTGCCAGTAGTTTGTACAGCCCTTTTTGGCAACACACCCCGGAGGGTGAGTGGGAACAAGAAGGCTCAATTTCTGTCAGGGTTTGGAAAAACATATTTGCTCTTGTCCATTATTAAAACTGATTTTAAGCTCCTAGTTTTTGTAGAATAATTAAGTAAGAAATCAGCTTATACTTCTAAGAAAAAAAGATATTTCCAGAAGACTAACTTGTGAGGAATATGACCTCTATGCTCAGAAAATAATTTTAGCTTCTTACCCTCAATTTATAGAAGAGCTCTTTTAGCATTACTGCTAGATTCAACTGTTCAGCCCTAATTAAGATATTAGAAAAATAGAACATTACAAATGAGCAATAAGTTTAACATTATTGGTATTTATTCATGTAGCCAAATGACAGTGTGATGAATTGAGGCTATCAGTACTACTTTTTAATTCTGACTGATATTGCAAAACTGTATTTTGAAAAACTGCTTTATCATCTGTGTCTATATGTATATGTCTGGCCTTACAGCAGATACACCAGACAGGGACAACAGGAAATATTAACAGTTAACAACTGTACTTAGACTTTACAAAGGTTATGCTAAAAAAGTTGGTTCCTCTGGAGGGAGAGGGGAAGTTATGAGCAGTGGAAACTTATCAGGGAACAAGAGAGACCAGGTAGGGTTGCAATAAAGAAACAGAGGAATGGGGGAACCAGCCAGGAAAAGAAGTGTAGGGCAAAAGAGAGAGCAAGGTCACAGAAGCTGGCTGAGGGACTCAAGCAGGGAGAGGTCACCCTGCATGCAGTAGCTTCATAGGCCAGGGCAGCCCTGACCACTTTCCTGAGCTCAGATGGCCCCAATACTCGGGATTACCCCAGGGACTCAGATCCCAGCCCCAAGAGTGCCCTGGATTGGTGAGGAAACTGAGGCAGGGACATGCATTTTGTGTTTGTTGCTTTGTATGATCTGAACTCCTCTGTGCTTGACATGATTAAGTATAAAAAAGATTAAAGAAATTAGACAGAGCAGAGTGGGTGTATGTTCACTGCTTCATAACTGCTGCGTGCCCCTGAGAGAGTTATTCTGCAACCAGAAGCTTTGGGGTGGAGTTGTGGGAAAGAGGTGTATTTAAGTAACTGGGATATCTTGGGTATCAGTGATGGGGTTTGGAGGCTAAGGAGCCC
Source organism: Trachemys scripta elegans (assembly GCF_013100865.1). NCBI lineage: Eukaryota > Metazoa > Chordata > Testudines > Emydidae > Trachemys > Trachemys scripta. The sequence goes on from NC_048303.1 coordinate 75,868,301, forward strand.
CATTTCTATGATGGGGTAACAGACTGAGTGTGAGTGCCTAGGAAATGTGCCAGAAAGGCCAACGAAGGAACCAGTGTGGCAACCTGCTGAGGCTTTAGAAGCTTAACACACCCCAAGGGATCCACAGCACAGAGGCTTGTATCCCTCCCCACCCCTTCCCCAGCAGTCCTAGAGGGTGCTCAGGAGTGGATGCTCACTAGGATCCGTGACAGGCATTAATCAAGAGATTTTCTTGTAAACTTTGCATTTATGGAAACAAAGAAGGCAAGGATCAGAAAACTTAAGATGCTTTAGCTCAGGGGTGGGCAAACTTTTTGGCCTGAGGGCCACATTTGGGTATGGAAATTGTATGGCGGGACATGAATGCTCACGAAATTGGAGGTTGGGGTGCGGGAGGGGGTAAGAGCTCCGGCTGGCGGTGCGAGTTCTGGGGTGAGGCCAGAAATGAGGAGTTCAGGGTGCGGGAGGGGGCTCCAGGCTGGGATAGAGGGGTTACGATATGGGAGGAGATGAGGGTTCTGGCTGGAGGTGTGGGCTCTGGGGTGGGACCAGGGATGAGAGGTTTGGGGTGCAAGAGGGGGCTGGGGCAGGAGCAGAGGGGTTTGGAGTATGGGAGGGGGCTCTGGGTTGAGCCAGGGGGTTGGCATGTGGGAGGGGGTATGGGCTCTGGGCTGGGGGTGCGGGTTCCATGGTGGGACCAGAAAGGAGAGGTTCAGGGTGCGGGAGGGGCTCCGGACTGGGGCAGGGGATTGGGGTGTGGGGGAGGAGGCTCCAGTTGGGGCTGAGGCGTTCAGAGTGCAGGAGGGGGCTCCAGGTTGGGGCAGCAGATGAGGGGTCTGGCTGGGGGTGCGGGCTCTGGGGTGGGGCTAGAGATGAGGGGTTTACAGTGCAACGCCAGCCAGGCAGCTCTGTGCGCTGCCCCGTCTGCAGGTGTCGCCCCTGTAGCTCCCATTGGCCGCAGTTCCCGGACAATGGGAGCTGCAGAGCCAGCACTAGGGCAGGGGCAACATGTGGAGCCCCCTGGCTGCCCTTACGTGCCGGAGGGGGGACATGACGCTGCTTCCAGGAGCCACGTGGCGCCACAGCATGCGCGGAGCAGGGCGAGTCCCCAACCCCGCTCCCTGGCTGGAGCTTGAGGGCCAGATTAAAAGGTATGATGGGCCGGACACGGCCCACATGCCATAGTTTGCCCACCCCTGCTTTAGCTCCTTAATACATACATTACCGTAGCCTCTTTTGCCTATGCTTGTTCTCTTTCCCATTCAGTGCTGATCATCAAAATATTTGGATGTAATTAGGAATATATTTGATGACTTGTGCACTCCTCCTGTCTGCTTTCTTTGCAGATGCTAGAATTCAGTGTCAGGCATTATATTTCACAGCTGGGCAAGAGAGTGTGATGATGATAATGCTAGCTTGTGACGTAAGTGAAATCAAACTGACTGACTACAAGAGGAGAAAGCTGAGATTTGGGAGAGACATATGTTGGTAATCAGCAATTACAAGAAAGGAAATACATCCAGTGCCCAGCTAAATAGGAGTTTGCAACAACATATGTATTTATTAACATTTATGTAACTGTGGTCTGTATTTAAAAGTTCAGAAATGGTTTATAATAAATTGCCTGGCAGCAGCAAAGCTACAGTACCACAGCAAAGTAAAACAAACAAAACTTATTGGCATTGGTGTAGGGCCTGGAACAGTGCTCTAAGTACTAAGTTATTTGCCATTGATGTGGGAACTTTCTTTATGCTACTCCCATGCTGTCAAGTCTACTCTCAAATCCTGCAAACAGAATGCCAATCCTCACTCTACTTTTTCTATATGCTTAGAGGCAATGATAGCAATAGCTGTGGACAGAAAATCATACTGTTCTACCAACCCCTTGAGAGAGTTAATTACTTGCTGTATAACACTGTGCCTTTAAGAAATATGAAAGCCTACCGTGCTCATCTGTCTTCATGAGTGGAGCAATGAAAAACGTAAGATCACAAACATGTGAGCAAAAGATGGCCCTGGCTACAAATTGGAAGAGTGGAAGTTCTGACCATGACAGCATGCTCTCCCGTGGGCTGAAGTATGTGAGTGTTTCATGTTGTCATGGCAGCCGTAAGATTCTGTGGAGAGCCATCACCCACATGGACTTGGAAGTCATTGAAATATAAGTCTGTGCACCATAATTATTCCCAAATTAACACCATTCCAGGACTCAAACTAGTTGGACACAATCAAATATATTTATTTTTAGAGTCAGATAACTCCTATAGCTGGGCTATTGGTAACACAACCTAACCACTCCCTCTCAGTGCATGTTGCACCTAACTGAAAAGACCTGGGTCAAGAGAGGCTCATTTAGCTTATCCAGCCAGGTTTCAGTTGTACAAGAAATGCTGGTTGCCTCATCAATGACTAAACTGTGGATGGTTGTGACTTTATTAGCTGTTGCCTTTACACTGGACAGAGTGAACCTAAGAGTAGGCTTTCTGTCTGTCAGTGTGCCCCTAAGAGTTTTAGACAAGATCACATCATAGATATGAGGAGATATAAGGAGAAGAAGAATTCTCTAGTGGTTAAGGCTCTAGACTGGGACTTGGGACACATGTTCAATTCCTTATTCTGCCACAGCTTCCTCTGGGACTTTGGATGAGACACAGTCTCCCTTTGTCTCAGTTTGTGGGGTAACAGTGTTTAGTGCTTCCCGGTCTCACAGAGATGTTGTGAGGATAAATACATTAAAGATTGTGAGTGCTCACATACTAGACTAATGGAGGGGGAGAAATTATACCTTTTATTTGCAGAACAGGTAGTCTACATGTTTAAATTTTTTTTTGTGGGGGTTTTGTGATTGTTTTCTTTTTTAAGCATCCTTCTCTCTCCATATTCATCACCGCAAGAAACTCAAAACCCAGGCGCTCAAACAACAAGGTCAAGGTTGTGTTGATCAATTGTCTTTGTCACCAGAGTGGATTCTTACGGTGTATAGCCTGGGAGCAGAGTTGAATGTTTTTTGCGCTGAGATATGTTTGTTTCATGGCTAAGAGCAATTAGATTCAGACTGGTTTCAGAGTAGCAGCCGTGTTAGTCTGTGTCCCCAAAAAGAAGAACAGGAGTACTTGTGGCACCTTAGAGACTAACAAATTTATTAGAGCATAAGCTTTCGTGGACTACAGCCCACTTCTTCGGATGCATAAGAAGTGGGCTGTAGTCCACAAAAGCTTATGCTCTAATAAATTTGTTAGTCTCTAAGGTGCCACAAGTACTCCTGTTCTTCTAGATTCAGACTGGATGTCCAACTACGAGTGGGACTGATCCAACTTAAGAGTGGACAAATGAATGTCTCTTTGACTTAATCCAGTTTCACTCATTCTGGCTCTAAATGTGCTGGAGAAGACTAGATTGTAATATATGAGATGAACATGGGAGAAAATTTCCAGCTCATTCAATAATAGGTAAGCTTGCCTCTAAGTGACACAGCATAATATGGACACATCACCTAGTGCTCTAAACACTATGTGAGTTGCTCATTGAATACTGGAGTCTCTTAAATCTGGAAGCTGTCTTGGAAACAGTTAGTTAGAGACTTGTTTGAATACTTGGCTAGACTAGGTTGCGGGGGAGGAAGACATTCATTCTAGAATACTAGTGTTAGAGTTCCTAGAGGGTGATGTTGGCTAACTGCTCACTTGCCTCAAGGATATGAGAGGGAAGCTCAGAGAGAATGCAACTGAGATTGACAGACGACAGTGGGATTAGGAAATCAAATTACCATAAAACAGCAAATTGGCTCCATCCCTGCAAAAAAAGCTAGCAGGAGAAGAGACCAAAGGAGGACCCGAGTCTGCTGTTGTCAATAGTACAGTAGAACCTCAGAGTTATGAACAGCCTCCATTCCCATTTAACACAGTGTACATGTATTTGCCTTTAAATATATATATCTCTGTTGCTGCCTGATTGCATACAGTGCTTCTGGTTCCAAAAGAGGTGTGTGGTTGACCACTCAGTTCGTAACTGTGATGTTCCTAACTCTGAGGTTCTACTGTATCCCCTACTACACCAGTTTCATCGGCCCACGTCAATTTCTCACAAAGGTATTTCTGACTTTTTCCATGCTGTCTGTTACATATGAGATGTCCCCCGCCCCGTAAAGCCATTACCCCTCTCCAAGTGCCATCTTTACCCATGACACCTAGAAAAAAAAAATAATCAGCAAATGTAAGGTGGACAGGTTAATGGGAAGATGGAAATGGTTGGCATCTTATCTATAACTTTTTTGCAATTATATAATCATAATGACTGTGTGGTGTCTTTCTCCTCTCCATGTGACACTTATCTTTTTCAATTGGAAACTCTGGGGAGGCATGGACTGCCTCCTCGGATGATTTCACAGTATCTAGCACAACAGTGCTTGCTCCTACTGGGCCTCTGTATGCTATTGTTTATATATAATAAAGACTTACAAAGTATCACACTGCTGAATGGAGAAAATGATTAAAAAAAGACAGCTGTGGAAAAATAAAGTGGGACAGGGGATGTAAGAGAAACAAGGTTTGCACAAAAATTCTATTCACATCAGTGGGGGTTATATTGTGGGTAAAGAGAGATGGCCTGAACTCTGTAGCCCAGCTCATAGACTAACTAAGAGAATTAATTTGTCCCTTTCTCTGGCACTGATGCGGTTTTCCCTAGACCAGGGGTTCTCAAACTGGGGGTCAGGACTCCCAGGGGGTTATTACTGGGGGGTCGCGAGCTGTCAGCCTCCACCCCAAATCCCGCTTTGCCTCCAGCATTTATAATGGTGTTAAATATATAAAAAAGTGTTCTTAATTTATTGGGGGGGTTGCACTCAGAGGCTTGCTATGTGAAAGGGGTCACCAGTACAAAAGTTTGAGAGCCACTGTCCTACATGATCCTAGAGGGATTTTGGATCCCAGCTACTCCTGTTTTCCCAGGAGGTGGCCAAGAGTGCCTCACTTCATCTAGGTCTAGTAAGGAGCTTGCAACTACTTTTCTCTGATGTGGACCTAGCTATAGCAATTTAACATTCTGTAACCTCCAGATTGGGCTGCTGCAGTACACCCTACATGGAACTACCTTTATAGACTCTTTTGATGCAGCAGAATACAGCTTGGTAGTGGTGGCCATAGGAAGCGTATTACAATACTTCTCCAAAAATTGTACTGACTTCTTATTTGCATTCATGACTTGTTTCCAAGTGCAATCAAAGGAGCTGACAGTGATCTATAAAGTCCTAAATGGTTTGGGTCAAGGCTACCTGAGGGGCCCCCACTTCCCTTTTCCCTATGTGCCACCGTAAACCAGGATCAGGAGACCAGGCATTTTCAATAGTAGGTCCTTGGCTCTAAAATTCACTTCCCTCTCACGGCTTAGACAAGTCCTGGGTGCTTACCTTCAGGTCTCCGTTCAAGGCCAATCCCTTTGCCTGAGGTGGGGGTGATTGCAGAGTAGGAGAGATATAGTCTATGTTGTGGGGCTGGAGTCTTTTTCTTTATTAACACTGACAGTTCTTTATTAGCTTTAAATATTTCATATGCAGCTAGAGACCAAGTTTAACTATGCATTGGAGGTAATTTAGCAAAGGGCTTTGGTAGAGTCACGAGGGTCCTGCTAGTAAGTGCTGCAGGACTACCCATGTGAACACACCAGATGGCATGGAAACAGCAAAAAAGAGCAATTACACCACGGGACTGGGAAGTGATGAAGGCAGCAAGAAGAGTGAAGGGGGAACTCGGAAGAAAGGGCAAAGAGTGATGGGAGAGAGAGATGTAAAACCTAACAGAGAGGGCTAGAATGATGAGAAAACTGATTTAAGACCAATGAGAGTTGCAGAAAACTAGAGGGAACAGAGTAAGGAAAAAAGGAAAAGGGAAAGCAAGGGGGAGAGTGGGTAAAAGAGGGAATGAGAAGAGAATGATAGCCATGCAGAAAAAGGAACAAGGGAGGAGCAGGAAGAAAGTGAAAAAGGGACCATGGGGTCAAGGGAATGGAGGGCAAACAAAGATGAGCAAGGTAAAGAGAAGAAAATCCATCCTCCCAGAACCTCCCACCTCATCACTCTAACCCAGAATCTATTAATGGGTCAGGAAATAAAAAAGAGGTTCAAATAGCATGCAACTACCTCGATTCACATTTACATTTAATAAAGTGGTCTACAAAACTTTCACTTTGAAAACTGACCTCACCACATTGCTTATTTCATTCTTACCTCTCACTGAATATTGTGTTTTTTCCGTTGGAAACTGAACACTATTAAAAAAATCTGGATACTTCATGTAGGTACATAAATGGGAGCAGAGCTCTTTTGAAAATGTGTTGTTGTTTTTTTGTTTGTTTGTTTTTTGCAGGGGGAGGAAAGGCTGAATATTTTGGAAAAATCTGGCATTTTGCTATTAAAAAGTGGGGGTATGAAGACCAATATGAAGTCTACTCTCTTTCCTTCAATACACTTTGGAATCCAGGTTTGGAATTCATATAAATTATTACTTTTCCCTCTCCTGCAGCAGATATAATCAAACTCTTTCTAAGATATACATTTCATCTTTAGAAAGTACATATATATTTAAAAATATGGTTGCTTGTGTGCAAAGATTAGATACAATATAACTAGTTTCCCCTAGCCCTTTTGATGCAAACATTTAGAACCTTACTCTATTTCTTGCCAATATCTGAATATCAAGTAATAGGTACATCATTAGATCAATGGCAGTCTGATGACGTATTACTCTAAAGATGGCTCCAGCCAAGAAGAGTAAGCCCAGGAGACTCATTGTGGGAAACTTCATAAACATATGTATTTTAAAAATAGATACAAAAATTAGGAGGCAGGAAAAAGAATGTGAGTACAGCAGAGGAACATCAATCCAGATTGCTACCATTGAGAGTTTTGCCTTAATTCTAAAAGTTGGCAGGATGTAGTTCTGTTGCTGCTTCTTAGACATTGTTCAGCTAGTTAGCCCCAGAACACAGAAGAAAAATAAATATATGTAGATATAATATGAAGTAGAACACATCCCAGTGAATTACAGCCTAGCACACACCCACATGCATCTTGTTACTTCAGCTGACATTTTATTAGTTATTTCTCACCTTCTTTGTATTAAATTTTCCATCTGCTGTACTTTTCCTGCAGACTAGCACTCACAATCCTTCTTCACTTTTCTTACTGAACTTAAATGCATGTAAGTATAAAGTAACAGGTGACAGAAAAAGGGCTAGTGACTCTCACATCACTATTCGTTAAGCTACATACATGGCACTCTTAGTTAACCATAGTTAATTATCAGTTATAATTATATAATGTCATCTATTTATTGACTTCAAAACACTGATTTTTTTTTCAGTTCCAGAACTGGGCCAATCCAATCTCCCTTTCTACTGCAACATCAAAGATTAAGGCCTCAAACCAGCACAGCACTTAAGCACATGCTTAGCTTTAAGTATTTCTGTAGTCCCATTGAATTCATCAGAACAAATGAGTGCAATAGAGCAGGCATTTAGCATAAAAATATATTGGCTTGCTTGGTGGCAGTCTAACTATTTTTAAAAATATCCTGTTTCTTGCACAAGACTTGAGAATTTCTTTTCCCCAGCTCTGAGAGGTTAATTCTAGAGAGAATCAAAACCTGAAATTTCCATTTCATAGGGCATTCCAATATTTTGACATCTGTTTTCTTGATATTGAAATTTTGGATGGAATGAAAAGTTAAAAAAAATTCAACTAGGAAATGTCAAAACAGTTTTCACTGCAACTAAATGTTTTGACAGTCCCAAATTGAAACATTTCAGTTGTTTGTTGACCTGGAACAAAACCTTTAGTTTCAGATCAACTTTAATTGTTGTGTCTGTCTGAGTCTTGCAGTGCGTCATGAGATTTGTAGTTTCAAGTTCCCCATGTCTTCATTCTCCCCATGGGCAGGACTACATCTCAGGATGGCGCAGCAAACTGAGGCCTTGGCTACATTTGGGAATTCACAGCGCTGCCGCGGCAGCGCTGTGAAGCGCGAGTGTAGTTGCGCCGCCAGTGCTGCGAGAGCTCTCTCGCAGCGCTGTAAGTACTCCACCTCTCCGAGGGGAATAGCTTGCAGCGCTGCGAGCGAGCGTGCAATGCTGCAGGCACTGAATACACTGGTGCTTTACAGCGCTGCACTCGCTGCGCTCGGGGGGGGGAGGCGTTTTCACACCCCTGAGCGCAGCAAGTTGCAGCGCTGTACAGCGCCAATGTAGCCAAGGCCTGAAACACCATGAGCCTAATTTTCAAAGGTGTTGAGCATTCACACCACTGACTTTAACTGGAGTCTGGGGTTGGGCACCCAGAAGCAGACACCACTATAGAAAATGTTTGCCTTGAGATACAATTGTATAGTCAATTTTATTTTACAGCCCCAGCTTTCTTTTCCCAGTTGATGGCTGGGGAGGCTGTGACAATATCTGTGGCAGAACCCATGAAATACAAGGATCCTGACTCTCCTCTCTCCTGAAGTAAATCAGGAGTAACTCCATAGACTTTTACACATATGTGAGATCACAATCAGGCCCAAGGTGTTTTCCCCTCCTACTACCAAAAGTACCAGCCATGGGAAGTCAGAAAGACCCCCAGAATCTTACTGCTACTCAGTGATGGGCAGAATCCAACAAGAGTGGAAGGAGTGGCATGAAAACCGAAGGCAGGCAGCTAGGTGCCATTTTAGAATTGTGGATTGGGACAGTGCTCTAAGAGCGGAGTCCTCCTATCCCACTTCCAAGAGTCACTTCTTTCCCTTAATGACAGGTTTCAGAGTAGCAGCCGTGTTAGTCTGTATCCACAAAAAGAACAGGAGTACTTGTGGCACCTTAGATATGCATCTGAAGAAGTGGGCTGTAGTCCACGAAAGCTTATGCTCTAATAAATTTGTTAGTCTCTAAGGTGCCACAAGTACTCCTGTTCTTTCTCTTACTGGCAGTCCCAGGCTTCAGTCCTCATTCCTGAGGTGGAAGCAGGAGGCTCTCACCAGGGTACATCCCACAAGAAGTGTGACTGTGTTCATACACTTTAATGGGAGTTATATGCACAATTATGATATGCCAGAACAGTTCTGATTTAATGACAGATCTGTGAAAAAGTGGATTTTTAATACTCATTTAGTGCTCGAACCTGCAAAAGAGTAGTGTGATTCTGAGCACCCTTTAATTCCCACTGACATGAGAGGCAAGTGAGGGCACTCCTTAAACAGAAGTTATGAGCCTAATGCAGAAATTACTGGGTAAAACTCTATGGCCTCAGTTATGCAGGAGGTCAGACTAGATGATAACAATGGTCCCTTCTGGCCTTAAAGTCGATGAATTTTTGAATCCACATCTTGCAGAACAGGGCCCTAATGGAGTTAAAGTGGGTATTGCCTAAATTAACTCCAAACTACTCCATTCAGGTCAGTGAAGTCCATCACTTGGAAGTTTAAAGACTTATCATCCATCAATATTATTTTGATTTTTGCTAAAATAACCACTTACATGAAAAGTGTAGTTACAAGTGGATTGCTTGATCTATGTGACAGACTGTAACGGACAACTTTCTGAACACCAAGCCACTACAAGTTGTATAATGGCTAATACTATTTACAGTGTCCAATTGAGATGTAATGGCATCTCAAAAACTAGTCCTGTTTATCGCGCAAGTACATATAGATTATGCAGACCCTGATCCTGCAACAAGCTCAGTGCAGTCAGACCCCTTGCATCAACACGATGCCCCAATGAAATCAATGAGGATCAGCAGAGGTGCAGGAATTTGTCCATGTCGGTCTCTTCACAGGATTAGCACGAGGTGGGTTCCGGTATTGTAAGTGTATCAACAGCCTGATCCAAAGCCCACTGATGTGAGTGGGTGTCTTTCCACTTACTTCCATGGGCATTGGCTAGGCCTTAAATATCCTCATGAAAAAGTTACAACTCTGCTTCTCGTAAGGCTATGCCTACACTGCGCATCTAAGAGCAGCACAGCAGGGCCGCTACAGCAGTGCCAAGGTAAGGTACACAGTGTAGCCACTCTTTGTCAGCAGGAGAGCGCTCTCCCACAGACAAAATAAACCACCCCCAACGAGGAGTGGTAGCTTTGTCAGTAGGTGTGCTGGCCACACTGGTGCTTTTTGTGGGTAAAACTTTTGTCAATTAGAGGTGTGGTTTTTTTCACACTCCTGACTGACAAAAGTTTTACCAACAAAAGTGCAGTGTACACATAGCCTTAGATAGCGCTTACTTTACACAGCTCAGTGATTCTTGAAGTGGTTAGATTTCCCCATGTACTGTAGTTACTGTTTGCCAAATTATTTTCCCTTAACTTTTTTTTAAATTTCAAACCATTTTTAAAGGTGAGTGCAAGAGAGTGTTAAACTGGTACATTTAAAACTTGTTGAAATTTAAATCAAACTGTTTTTTAAAATGTCATAGACAGCAATATTTAACACGTACATAGCTCTTTACATCTTCAAGCCACTGTATAAAGATTAAGTCACAAAAAAGGATACAGTGTTCCTACACTGAGACTCAGGATGTGTGGGGTATTTTTAAGAGTGTGAAGAAATGGTTTTGCAATGGAATTGCTGAAGAAACAGCCTTAACTGTAGTTGCTGGAACAGTCACTTTAATAAACCCTTGTTTATTTCTGTCGCAATTTTTTCTGGTAATAAAATTAAAATTACATATCAGTATATTATGAAAAACAGAAGTAGAAATCCATCCTGATATAGATACAGCATTCTTATCCAAGTAGAAATTAAGTTGTGTATATGTCAAATTATATTTCATTTATGTGGACTCTCAATTCTCTGCCCAAATAAACCCCCAATAGACCAGTCACTAATCCAAACCTCTAATAAAATGCAATTTGGCTTATACTCAAAGACTTCATTTTCCATTATGGTACATCAAGGCAGAAGTTAATACACATGCCTGTGTTAAGATAACACATTATTTCTTATTGTTATTTTGTTGCTTTTCCAAGTGCTTTGACTGGAATGTACATGTTACATTTTAACAGGTGGGTTGGCTGGCTGGCTGCTTGGCTGTAAACCAGCAACTGGAATCTGCACTGAATGGTATTGAACTGAATGCTTGTAAAGTTCATGGACACAGAGTGACTCAGACAGACTCAGATGCAATCACACACACAGAGAAGAACACACACATAATAACACGCTAGCCTGCCTCTCCTTTCCCCTCTGTCCAGGGGTAGTTCAGGACTGAGTTTTCTATCACAATTTCATGCCCACACAACCAAAAACCACATTCATATTATATAATGCTCCTGAGAAGTTAATGTGATATGTACACACAACGAATTTTCATGCACAGAGACATATATACAGATAATGATCTCTATATTTAAAAAGAACAGTGAAACTTGCGGTCAACAAGAAACTATACAGGAATTCTAAAACTGAACCACTATGAATATGTATAATATCACATATGAACATAGAAATACTGTAGACCCACACAAAATCATAAATGGAAGACAAAGGTATGAATATTGTAGCCATATTTTTCCATAAAAAAAATGTATTCATAGCTCTCCCTATCCTAGAGGGAGAAAAATACACAAGTATGAGTTAGGGACGCAGTATGAGACTAAACCTTGAGTGCTGTAGCTCTTATTTTGTGTTGCAACTTCAAATGTTGCTATATTATGAGTTTTATTTGTACACTTCAATGACTTAGATATATAAATTGTGTTTGTAGCATATGGTTGTATGTACATGTTTTGTGTGGGTACATATGTATATGTAGTATGTGGCTATAATATATATTTGTTTGTTTCACAGTTGTGTGTTTAAATAGTTTCCTTGATTGTTGTTGCTTTTTTAAATTGTAAGTTACAAAAGGCAAACTGTAATAATTCCCTAGGAGACTAGAATACATTACAGAATCCTACCTGGTCTAACGTATTTGTATGTGTCCCTACTATATATAACTGTCTGCTAAAAATCCTCATTAAACATGATTATCTGTACAGAAGTTATTAGCTTCAGTTCATTTTCATGCTGTGACTTTATTTACATTTTTATTATTTATCAAAATCCAATGTATTCCATATTGTCATTGCTTGTGGCTTGAAATATGAACTACATTGTTCTGGGCAAAGGGGCAGCCAAGAAAACAAACAGGTAATTGTTGGTTTAGAGATGGATCATTTAAAGAGAGACCTCCAACTGACATTTTCATGCATTAGTATTTCAAAAAATACTTCAGCTCGTATTGCCATTGCCCACCAAGTTTCAGTGGGGGCCACCTTTTACAGGGGCGAGTTCTACCATCCTCGAGGGATTCGGAGCTCACAGAGCCTATACCCCGAGGGACAGACGCACACAGTTCATGTCCACCGAGAACTCAGCCTAGGTGGGAGCAGAGCTCGCTGCACACCGTGCACACTCACCCTCCTTTTGTAGCTCCGGATTGCTTTACACGCCCCTGTTAGTCCTCCTCGTTTTTCCAACTTCTCAAGCAGCTACGTTCCTGGCTGGGGAATCAGAGACAGTGCAGACGCGCATGTTTGCTAGGCAGGGATTCGAGGATGGCTCCAGAGCCAGGCTTCTCCAGCTCCTCAGCCTCAAGCCTCTGGCAATTCATTGACCTGCTAAGCGAGCGAGGTGGAACAGCAGCGGGGGCTGGAGCAGCCCGGCCGGCGAGGCAGGGGAGGGAGTCGGGGGCGTGGCTCTGCTTCCTGACTGGCGGCCACTTGTACAAGTCGGCAGCGACAGCCGCGAGCTCCGAACGGGATGGGGAGGCGGGCTCGCGGGGGAAGCAGCAGGACAAAGAGCGGCTGGGAAGCAGCGCGTGTCTGGGACCCCTGGTGGCCAGCGAGCGGAGGCGCATCCGAGAGAAGTCGCCAGGTCAAAGCCTTCAGGAGGCAGAAAACCAAACCCTGCCTTGAAAGGACCTGCTGCTGCTGCATCTCCATCTCCGCCGAGCAAGCAATAAAAGGGCCCGGCCTGTAAACAGATCAATGTATTATTTACACAAATCCATTTTGTAGCCTTTCAGGGGCTGGTTTGGCTAGCGGGTTTAGTTGCAAAGATGTGCAAGGAAAAGCAAGACATAAAGGGCCATCAGGCTATTCTGCAATTCAAGAAACAAAACAAATACGTAACACAAAACGGGGGGTAAGGGGGGAGGATGTAAATGGTTTTTAAAGAGATTGATCTCTTACACCTGTGCAAGGAAAAGAGCTTGGAAGTGCAATTCTGCTCTGTAATGCAACTGTGCAAATGCTGCCCTGGGGTTCTGCGGTCATTGTCTCTCAATACCCAGTCTTACAGTAAAAACAAGTGAATATTTTTCTTTAACTCAGCCTGGCCTCCGAGAGTCAATTTGGGTTTTTTCCTTTATTGCATCATCACTTGCAATAAAGGTTCTGCTAGTTAAATTATGTCCTAAAGTTGCATCTGTGCAGTTCCACTGAATTCAAGCTAATTGGCCTCTAGTAAACAGTTCTGTGCATGATGCACAAGCAAGAAGAGAATCCAGTTTACTCCATTTTTTCTGTGTGGTTCTGCAGCATTAAAAGTAATAAAGCAGTACAAACTTGTGTTGCAGAGATGACTAAATACACTAAGGCAGGGATCGGCAACCTTTGGCACGCGGCTCCCCAGGGTAAGCACCCTGGCGAGCTGGGCTGGTTTGTTTACCTGCCGCGTTGGCAGGTTCGGCCAATCATGGCTCCCACTGGCCGCAGTTCGCGGGTCCAGGCCAATGGGGGCGGCAGGAAGCAGCGCTGGCCAAGCGCTTCCTGCCGCCCCCATTGGCCTGAAGCGGCGCGATCGGCCGACCTGCTGAGGCGGCATGTAAACAAACCAGTCCAGCCCGCCATGGTGCTTACCCTGGGGAGCCGCGTGCCAAAGGTTGCCGATCCCTGCACTAAGGGAAGCACGTCTGTTAAGTAAGAAGGTATTGTTTTTATAGTGTTAAACTTCAGAGTGGAATTGCTCATATAAATATTCTCCAGAGGGCTTGGAAGAGGAGGAGTGCCTGGGGAGGGATAAACTGGGATCCAGGAACAAACACCTGTGGTCATTTACTTCCCTTTGTGACATGGCACAAGTCACTTAACATTTCCAGGTATGGCCAATGGGAATAACTACTCTCTGGTGTGTTATGAAGACTAATGAATTCAGGTTTGTAATGAAGCTTTTTCATTTTCAAAGTGCTAATTTATAACACAAATTGTAATCAAAGCAACCTGATTTATCAGAAGCTGGGATGAAGGAAGGGTCAGGAGAGAAGAGAAACAATTGCATGGAGAGAGTATTAATCTTTATTTGCTAACATTCTGGCTGTGTCAGACTTTGGACAGAAAGTTAACCACTAAATGGACTAATTAAATGTTTAATTTTGAACGTAAGTGAACAATTATCTATTTAAGACATTATCAGTTTGTTGGACACGTTGAACCCCTGTAGCAGTTTCCCTGCTAGAAAAGTCACCAAACAAAAGCCTGCTCTCAAAGATTCTAGAGGAAAGCACATCTAGAGCTTGGTGGATCCTTTGTACACATGTAACTTCCACTGAAGTCAATGAGAACTGCAACATGTTAAAATCACATTTAAAAAACCACAGTCACAAGTACCTCTGATTCCATCCCTCAAAAAGGGACTTCTTATTGGATCAAATTCACCACTGGTGATCATGTCTGTCAATCTATTGACTTCATTAGAGTTGTCCCTGCTTATGCCATCAGTGAATTTTCTCAAAGAAATATCTACAATTATAAGGGCTTAGAGACAGCTGGGCCCACCTAAAATATAAGCTTGGTCACTAATGTATGGTTTTTAACATCTTCGTTGTGTTGCTTTTCTACACATACAAGAATACTGAAAACAAAAATGAATTAGTTACCAATGTTGCTGCAGATGTTTGTTTTAATTGCTGGGTCTTGCTTTTTGTTTTTCCACTGGCAAAAAACAATCTTTGCATCTAGGTGTATTGTTTAGCACTAGGCTTTTTAATAACTCCCATGGCATGAATGCTCTCTCATGTGAAATTGGGGACAGCAAAGGTGCCAGTTAGGTATTTAGATTGTAAGCTCTTCAGGGCAAGGACTGTCTTGGTGTTCTGTTTTTGTACAGTGCCTAGCACAATGATGCTCTGATCCATAGCTGGCATTCCTAGGCATATAGTAATACAAATAACTAATATACACCTCTACCCCAATATAATGCTGTCCTAGGGAGCCAAAAAATCTTACCACATTATAGGTGAAACCGTGTTATATTGAACTTGCTTTGATCCGCCAGAGTGCGCACTCTGGAGCCCCATCCCCCTGGAGCACTGCTTTACCGCGTTATATCCGAATATGTGTTATATCGGGTTGCGTTATATCGGCGTAGAGGTGTACTTGAAAAAATAGATACATTTAGACCCCAAACTTACACACCTGTCTAACTCTACTCATCTGAGCAGTCTCATTTGGCTTCAGCAGGAGTACTTGTCTGAGTAAAATTAAACATGTACTTGACAGGATGGGACCTTAGTAAAAATCACTTCTAGGACCTGATCCTGCAATCTGATCTACATCAGCAAATGCTTACACCAGGGGTTGGCAACCTTTCAGAAGTGGTGTGCCGAGTCTTCATTTATTCACTCTGATTTAAGGTTTCGCATTTCAGTAATACATTTTAACATTTTTAGATGTCTCTTTCTATAAGTCTAAACTATTGTTGTATGTGAAGTAAATAAGGTTTTTAAAATGTTTAAGAAGCTTCATTTAAAATTAAATTAAAATGCAGAGCCTCCCAGACCAGTGGTCAGGACCCAGGCAGTGTGAGTGCCACTGAAAATCAGCTTGCATGCCACCTTGGGAACGCGTGCCATAGGTTGCCTACCCCTAGCTTACACCCTCATGGAGTCCCACTGAAAAAGCACTTGTGCCTCAGCTTGCAGGATTGAAGCTTAGGTTTTGATATATATATTGGTGTAGGTTTTTAAAGCATTTGATTCCTGAAGCTAGGCCTCCACCTCAATCCTAAATTCAGCACTGTGCCCTTAATTTAAGAAAAACTCCAATACTCTAAAATAATGGTCCAAGAATTATAGCCTCACACTGGTGTAACTACAGTGTCTGTAGACTACTGTTGTATTTTTTGAATAAAGATGTGTAGAAACTGTTGCTCTGGGAGAGTCAAGGAGACACTTAAGCCCCAATCCTCTAAACATTTACAGCTGGGGTTACCTTTACTCACATCTGTAGTCACATTGGGCTAAATTCGCACAGGGACTTAGGTCCATACATTTGAGATTTAGGCACCACTGGTATTCACAAAACTGCTGCTTAGCTGCTGCCAAACCCTGTAGGTAGTAAACTCACTGGATGCCTAAATTTTTTCAGTGAAAGTTCCCTCTGTGCTTATGTTTCTGCCTCTGGGTACGTGCATTGCAGCCTTGCTCTAGACATCTAGACACCTCTCTCCAGCCTAATCTCCAGTGCAGTGCCTGAACAGGGGGAAGATAGGCATTGCTCCACCTAACTCGCCTGTGGGGCCTGATCCGGTAGGTGTGCTCAGAGAATGCCTAATTCCACAAAAATTGGGGGTGGAGAGCAGGTGCCATAGTGGTTAGGATTCTTACGGGGATGTGGGAGCCCTTGGTTAAAATCCTCCTCTACCTGATGAGGAGAAGGAATTTGAAGAGGGATATATTACCTCTCAGATGAGTGCCCTAATCTCTGGGCTATGGGATATTCTGGGAGGTGGCTCCCTCAGTCTCTCAAATTGAGGCTGTTCCACCTTGGATAAATAATTAAAAAGCCATTGGGCCAGTGAAAGAGAGAGATGCCTGAGAATGACTCTTTTGACTAATGGTTAGCATGTTCACCTAGGGTGTAGAAGGCCTAGAACCTAGTCCCATGGCTCCAGTGATTTATTATTTATCCAAAGTGGAACAGCTGCAACAGGAGAGATTGAGGGAGCCCCATCTCAGAATATCCCATAGCCCAGTGGTTAGAGCACTGATCTCCGAGGTTGCAGATGCCTGTTTAAATCCCTTTTTCTCATCAGGTAGAGGTGGAACTTGAACAGGAGGTCTCCCACATCCCAGGTCAGCATGTTAATTACAGGGCTAAAAGTTAGAAGTGCGGTGCTGGCAGCAGCAGTGCTCCACTGCCACCAGCAGAGGGCTTGCAGTTTAGAATTCCAAGCACAAATAAATGCCTCTTTCCAGACTGGACTTAGGTGCTAAACTCCCTGAAAGGGGCTCTCTCTCCTCACTATATCCCTTTGGCTAGCTTAGGTAGGGTGCCACCTAACATGCTGGCTGTTGTGAGGCCCATTCTTAGACATGTATTTCTCTCCATTCAAGGTATAGGAAGCCTGAGCACCTAACTCAGGCTTTGTGAATCCCAGTGATTTTCTAGGTGCCTAAGTCCCTTTGTGAATCTAACCACTGTGTCAATGTGGCTAGTCATATTCTTAAAGATAAATACCTGCATAAATATTTGCAAGACAGGAGCCTAAGCTAAACAGGATTTTTTCCCCATTTTAATTCAGAATTGTATAAAAAGCTCAAATATAGCCTTTGTCTTAATTCCCATTGCTTTTTGGGTAATAAGAGATTAAAGAAAAGGTGGAAAAACTCTATTTAGAAGTGTGGGAACTGGAAGGATAAGCCAAATTCCAGGGAGAACTTCTATTTTTTGCAGGGGGGAGGGGGAGGAATAATTATTAGTAAATATTTACATTTTGCTTGGGCCTAAAGGCCACAGTCATATTGTGCAACATCCAGCACAAACACAGAAAGGAGGCAATCCCTGCCTGGCAGGGCTTATAATCTAATGACACAAACAAAGGATAGGGTATAGGGATTCAAGCAAATGAGCATGATGAAAAATTGGCACATATCTGTTAGTTATAGGTATGGGAGGGGGAGGAAGGAGGGAGTTGTGGTTTGGGGGTTTTTTTGTTTGTTTTTTAAACTTGAGTATAAGTGGCAAATAAGTTACTAGATATGTCTACTATGCCATTCTACAATACACATTGTTGAAGGATATCAGAGCAGATGCATTCTTGCTAATATCCTCTGCCAAAAAAGTAGCTCTGCGAATTTTCACAAATTTGCCTAAATTTAGCTTCTGCAGGAGCACATGCCTACTAATTTTAAAGTTATTCTTTAACAAACATCATGGTGGATTACTGCATGCATTTGCTGGGAGCTTAGGGTATGTTTATGAGATGTCATACGCTGTACGTAAATCCAAAATAAAAAATACAAGTTGCCATGCAATATTTCCAGTATTGTTCCTTTTTCTCTTTCATTGTGACAAGTCCTAAAATGGACGGAGAGGAAGCCCTGTTAGTGCTATCTCAAGCTAGACTATCACTAATTAATTTCCCCCTCCCCCCCAAAAAAACCCTATCAACAACAAACCCACCGCAAGTCAAGATATTTAAAAATTCTACATCTGACACACATTCTGGCTGCACTGAAGTCAATGGGAGTTTTGCCACTGGGAGCAGGATTTCACGCCTGGTGTTCTTAGAACTGGTGATAACAGGGAGAGAGAAGATGACACTGAAACGTTTTTGTGTGAGGGCTGTTTCTTAAAACATACAACTAATTCTCTGTTTTCATATGCAATTCTTTCCATTGTCCCCATGATGAGCCAGCATCAGGTTGGCATCAGAAGCTTGCTCAGGTTTCTCTTTAGCAAATCTGTAGTCAGCAGTTAAAACCTTGGATTTGGCAGGTCTGCAAAAGTGCATTGATGGTGCCTTGCAACCTGTGCTCTTAGAACAGCCCTGTGCATAAGAATGGCCCTACGAGTTCAGATCAAAGGTCCATCTAGCCCAGGCCTTGGCTACACTTGTGAGTTACAGCGCAATAAAGCCTCCCAGAGCGCTGTACTCACTCCCCATCCACACGGGCAAGGCACGTACAGCGCTGTATCTTCACGGCTACAGCACTGCTGGTACTCCACCTCCCTGAGAGGAATAACGTTTGCTGTGCCTTGGCTACAACTCCCGGGTATCAGTGTGAACAAGGAGTTAACTTACTGCGCTGTGATAATTCCCTTATCAAGTGGCCACTCTTCTCATTGTTGTGATCGGCTGCAGGAATGCAGAAGTGCTATTTCAAAGCTCCGTTTCAGAGAGAAAAAGCAAACATTTTGCTGTTTGCTTTGAGTGAGAAGCATGGAGGGTAAGGGGGTCTGAACTTACAAGACAGTGTGCTGACATACTCTCAGCATGCCAAAAACCCTCTCTCTCCCACCACACTCCCTGTCACACTCCACCCCACCCCCCCTTTTGAAAAGCACGTTGCAGCCACTTGAATTCTGGGATAGCTGCCCATAATGCACAGCTCCCAATGCAGCTGCAAATGTGGCCAAGACAGTGCGCTAGCAGATGTCCATGTGGACAGACTGCAGCGCTTTCCCTACTCAGCTGTACGAAGGTGGGTTTAACTCACAGTGCTGTACAGCTGCAAGTGTAGCCATACCCCCCGTATCATGTTTTCCAACAGTGGCCAATGCCAGGTGCCCCAGAGGGAATGAACAGAACAGGTAATCATCAAGTGATCCATTCCTTGTCACCCATTCCCAGCTTCTGGCAAACAGAGGGTAGGGACACCATCCCTGCCCATCCTGGCTAATAGCCATTGATGGACCTATTCTCCATGAATTTATTTATTTATTTTAACCCTGTTATAGGCTCAGCCTCCTCTGGCAAAGAGCTCCACAGGTTGACTGTGCGTTGTATGAAAATATACTTTCTTTTGTTTGTTTTAAACCTGCTACCTATTACTTTAATTTGGTGACCCCTAGTTCTTGTGTTATGAGAAGGAGTAAAGAACTTTCTTATTTACTTTCTCCACCCCAGTCAGATTTTATAGATCTCTATAATATCCTCCCCTTAGTCGTCTTTGTTCCAAGCTGAAAAGTCCCAGTCTTACTAATCTCTCCTCATATGGCAGCCATTCCATACCCCTAATTTTTGTTGCCCTTTTCTGAACCTTTTCCAATTCTAATATACTGTATTTTCTGGCATATAAGACTACCTTGTAACCCAGGAAAATCTTCTCAAAAGTCGGGGGTCGTCTTATACGCCGGGTGTCGTCTTATAGGGCGGGTGCTGAAACTTCCAAGCCGGACTGGAGAATCTGCGGTCACCGCATATGGTGGGGGGAGCTCAAAAACGGCCGCGGCCGCATCCCCGCCGTATGCGGCGACCGTATGAAAGCAGCAAGGGCGGAGCAAGCTGCAGGCGTCCGGGACGCCCGGGGTATGGAAAAAAGAGAGAGAGCGGCGCTGTGCCCAGAAAAACACGCGGTAGCGCAAACACGCCTCTTTCACCCGTCTGGCCCGCCCTTGTATCCTATTACCTCCTTCTCTGCCTCTCAGATCTCGCTCCTGAGGACTGCAGTGAAGCGGCACAGGCACGCATGTGCGAGATCTGAGAGGCAGAGAAGGAGGTAATAGGATACAAGGGCGGGCCAGACGGGTGAAAGAGGCATGTTTGCGCTACCGCTCTGATAGTCTTGGAGACAGGGAGGGCTGGGCAGGCAGGGAGAGCTGACCAATCCAAGCAGGCTTTGTATACAACAACCAGCCAATCGCCGGTAAGGTACATCGCTGTTGTATACTGGGTACCACATACAGTACAGCACCAGTATCTGTACCTGTTCATACAGTATAGCACCAGTACATACAGTACAGTATACAAATTTCCAACAGTCAAAACCCCATCATGGCTCCACCAGCAAGAAGAAAGAAATATGAAGCCAGTTTCAAACTTAAAGTTGTAAACTTTGCCATGGAACATAATAACTGCGCTGCTGCAAGACAATATGGAGTAACAGAAAAGATGGTTCGGGACTGGAAAGCAAATGAAAAAGCATTAAAGAGTATGCCAAGGGGTAAGTGTGCATTAAGAAGAGGCACCCCACATTGTCCAGAACTCGAAAAACATGTAGCTGACATGGTGAATGAGCATCACCAAAACGGTTATGTAGTGACACGAAATAAAATACGTTTGTTTGCACTTCAGTGGGCCAAATCTAACCCAGATCACAGCAACAGATTTAAGGCCACTGTATCCTGGTGTACTAGATTCATGGGAAGGCATAATATGGTACTGAGGCAAAAGACGAAAATTGCCCAAAAATTACCTGCAGATCTTGATAGCAAAGTAAATAGTTTCCATCGATACGTAATACAACAGCGCACTAAACATGGCTATGCGTTAAGTAGTATTGGAAATATGGATGAAACTCCAATTAATTTTGATATGGTTGGAAATAAAACTGTCCATCAAAAAGGTGAAAAAACAATTTTAATTAAAACAACAGGACATGAGAAGTCCAGTTTTACAGTGGTACTAGGATGCACAGCTGATGGCGCCAAACTGAGACCAATGATTATTTTTAAAAGAAAAAGAATGCTGAAACTCAAGTTCCCTGTTGGTTGTTTTGTACATGTGAATGAAAAAGGCTGGATGGATGAAGAAGGGGTAAAGCTATGGCTTGATAATGTATGGAGCAGGCGACCAGGTGGACTTATTCAAAAATGTAGTCTACTGGTGTGGGATATGTTCAGGGCTCATTTAACTCCCAGCACCAAGCAAAGGCTTGCAAGACTAAACACAGATGTGGCAGTTATTCCTGCAGGATTGACATCGTTGGTACAGCCACTGGATGTGTGCCTAAACAAGCCATTTAAAGATCGCATTCAAGAACAGTGGAATGAATGGATGGTTAGTGGCGAAAAGTCATTCACAAAAGGAGGAAACATGTGTGCTCCACAGTTGGATGTTTTGTGCAAGTTTGTCATAAAAGCCTGGAATGATATTGATGCAGAAACAGTAATCAAGTCTTTCAAGAAGTGTGGCATATCAAATTCATTAGATGGTATGGAGGACGACTACTTGTGGCAAGATGAAGAGGAAGCTGAAGCTGAGACCACACCATCTGATACGGAATTCGATCCATACGATGACTGCCTTACAAATGTATCACAAGATGTCATTGATGTACTTATGATATCAGATGACGAACAGGAGGATTTTGAAGGCTTTTAAAGGGAAACTGTCATGCCAGCAAAACCTGTAAAAATACCATAGCTTGCAGTTATGATGGGCGTGGCTAACTCGCCAGGGACTTGCCTGGCACTTGCTCTCTCTCTATTGTTTGTTATCTTCCTCCTATCATCATCAGTTCCAGTTTGGTTGACAGCTTAGAAAACAAACAGCATGGCAGCTCCCATGGGTTTATTGTCTTATCCTTCCTTTCAGCTTTAGAGTGAATTAGGAAAAGTTTAATCCACTTGCATTGTTTTATGTTTACATGTTTGATGACAAACAGCCTTATGTTTATAAGTGACAGTTTTCCTGCTAAGTACCTGCATGTCATAAGTATTTGAATTAAAATTACCATATTGAAATCAAATCTGATGTTTTTTTAATTTTTATTTGGTGTGCGTTGGAAGAAGGGTTGTCTTATACGGCGAGTATATCCCAAACTCTATATTTTAACGGGAAAAGTTGGGGGTCGTCTTATATGCCCAGTCGTCTTATACGCCGGAAAATACGGTATATATATTTTTTTGAGATGGGGTGACCACATCTGCATGTAGTATTCAAGATGTGGGCGTACCATGGATTTATATAGAGGCAATATGATATTTTCTGTCTTATCTATCCCTTTCTTAATGATTCCCAACATTCTGTTCACTTTTTTGACTGCTGATGTACATTGAGTGGATGTTTTTCAGAGAACTACCCACAATGACTCCAAGATCTCGTTCTTGAGTGGTAACAGCTAATTTAGATCCCATCATTTTATATGTATAGTTGGGGTTATGATTTCCAATGTGCATTATTTTGTATTTATCAACATTAAATTTCGTCTGCCATTTTATTGCCTAGTCGCCCAGTTTTGAGAGATCTGTTTGTAGCTCTTCACAGTCTGCCTGGGACTTAACTATCTTGAATAGTTTTGTATCATCTGCAAATTTTGCCACCTCTCTGTTTACCCCTTTCTCCAGATCATTTGTGAATACATTGAATAGAACTGGTCCCAGTACAGACCTCTGGGGGACACCACTATTTACCTCTCTCCATTCTGAAAACTGACCATTTATTCCTATCCTTTGTTTCCTATTTTAATCAGTTACCAATCCATGAGAGGACCTTCCCTCTTATCCCATGACAGTTTACTTTGCTTAAGAGCCTTTGGTGAGGGACCTTCTCAAATGCTTTCTGAAAATCTAAATACATAATATCCACTGGATCCCCCTTGTCCACATGCTTGTTGACCCCCTCAAAGAATTCTAGTAGATTGGTGAGGCATGATTTCCCTTTAGGAAAACCATGTTGACTCTTCCCCCAACAAATTATGTTCATCTATGTGTCTGACAATTTTGTTCTTTACTATAGTTTCAACCAGTTTGTCCGATACTGAAGTCAGGCTTACCAGCCTGTAATTGCCAGGGTCACCTCTGGAGCCCTTTTTAAAAATTGGCGTCACATTAGCTATCCTCCAGTCATTTGGTACAGAAGCTGATTTAAATGATAGGTTACAGACTACAGTTAGTAGTCCTGCAATTTCACATTTGAATTCCCTCAGAATTGTTGGGTGAATACCATCTTGTCCTGGTGACTTATTACTGTTTAATTTATCAATTTGTTCTAAAACCTCCTCTAATGACACCTCAATCTGAGACAGTTCCTTAGATTTGTCATCTAAAAAGAATGGATCAGGTTTGGGAATCTCCCTCACATCCTCAGCCATGAAGACCGATGCAAAAAATTCATTTAGTTTCTCCACAATGGCCTTATCGTCCTTGATCTTATAACAACACTCAGTAACATCAGAGACGTTGTTGCTCGGTCACCTTGTCCTGCAGTGTTTCCTTTGGTGAAAAGAATTTTAATTCTGCTATTTCTCCTATGCCAGCCCCCACCCTCTAATTTGAAATGTACTTCAGTCTTCGTGCCTGTACAGCCAGACAAGGGTGAAGAGGTTTTTTTTTCTCAGAGGAGAGATTAGTAAGATTAGGACTTTTCAGCTTGGAAAAAGAAACGACTAGGGGGATATGATAGAGGTCTATAAAATCATGACTGGTGTGGAGAAAGTCAATAAGGAAGTGTTATTTACTCCTTCTCATACCCCAAGAACTAGGGGTCACCAAATGAAATTAATGGGCAGGAGAGTTAAAACAAATAAAAGGAAGTATTTCTTCAGGCAACACACAGTCGACCTGTGGAACTCTTTGCCAGAGGATGTTGTGAAGGCCAAGACTATAACAGGGTTTAAAAAAAACCTAGATAAATTCATGGAGGATAGGTCCATCAGTAGCTATTAGCCAGGGTGGGCAGGGATGCAAAACCATGCTCTGAAGTGCCCCTAGCCTCTGTTTGCCAGAAGCTGGGAATGGGCGTCTGGGGATTAATCACTTACCTGTTCTGTTCATTCCCTCTGATGCACCTGGCATTGGCCACTGTCAGAAGCCAGGATACTGGGTTAGATGGACCATCGGTCTGACCCAGTATGGCCATTCTTATGTTCCTTACTCTGGTAAGAGACTGAGTCTCCGGGTGAGAATAGGGAGAGTAGAAATGTTTTCTCAGGTAAATGTGGAGTGTTTAGCATTATATCTCGTACATAAAATAAAGTCTTTGAAAGGGGAGTTTTTTTCCAAAATAAATGGATAAAAGTACTCTTTTTCATTAGTCAGCAGGGAAATCTACCTCTCTCAAATCTAGGAGGTCTGCGTGCTCAAACCCACGTTCCTTGCATCCCCAATACTCCTATTTAAGTCAACAGACAGCTGCAGCGGCACAGGAGCCAGCAAACAGAGCTGTAAACAGGGGCGTTTGAGTGGGAGTTTGCAGGGGGAAGACTAAGAGGCAGGCAGAGGAACAGACAGGCTAGTGAAGGGAGTGTGCAGCGATCTAGCAGTGTTTTGGTGCTCGTTGGGGGTTTGTTTTGCTGTGGGTGGTGGTGGTGTGGTTTGTTTTGTTTCCCAGATTTACAGGATTTAGGTGGGAAGAACTTGTGGATCTAAAGGTGGAGGAGGCCTGGAATTACTTTAAGTCAAAGTTGCAGAAACGATCAGAAGCCTGCATCCCAAGAAAGGGGAAAAAATTCATAGGCAGGAGTTGTAGACCAAGCTGGATGAGCAAGCATCTCAGAGAGGCGATTAAGAAAAAGCAGAAAGCCTACAAGGAGTGGAAGATGGGAGTGATCAGCAAGGAAAGCTACCTTATTGAGGAGGTCAGAACATGTAGGGATAAAGTGAGAAAGGCCAAAAGCCATGTAGAGTTGGACCTTGCAAAGGGAATTAAAACCAATAGTAAAAGATTCTATAGGCATCTAAATAAGAAGAAAACAAAGAAAGAAGAAGTGGGACCGCTAAACACTGAGGATGGAGTGGAGGTTAAGGATCATCTAGGCATGGCTGTCAGGCTGGAGGGAGGTTACTAGTGGAGTTGCTCAGGGATCAGTTTTGGGACCAATCTTATTTAATCTTTTTATTACTGACCTTGCCACAAAAAGTGGGAATGTGCTAATAAAGTTTGCGGATGACACAAAGCTGGTAGGTATTGCCAATACAGAGAAGGACCGGTATATCGTACAGGAAGATCTGGATGACCTTGTAAACTGGAGTAATAGTAATAGGATGAAATTTAATAGTGAAAAGTGCAAGGTCATGCATTTAGGGATTAATAACAAGAATTTTTGTTAGAAGCTGGGGACGCATCAGTTGGAAGTAACAGAGGAGGAGAAGGACCTCGGAGTATTGGTTGATCACAGGATGACTATGAGCCGCCAACGTGATATGGCCGTGAAAAAAGCTAATGCAGTCTTGGGATGCATCAGGTGAGGTATTTCCAGTAGAGATAAGGAGGCACTGGTGAGACCCCATCTGGAATACTGTGTGCAGTTCTTGTCTCCCATGTTTAAGAAGGATGAATTCAAACTGGAACAGGGACAGAGAAGGGCTACTATGATGATCTGAGGAATGGAAAACTTGTCTTGTGAAAGAAGACTCCAAGAGCTTGGCTTGTTTAGCCTAACCAAAAGGAGGCTAAGGGGAGATATGATTGCTCTCTATAAATATACCAGAAGGATAAATACCAGGGAGGGAGAGGAATTATTTAAGCTCAGTACCAATGTGGACACAAGAACAAATGGATATAAACTGGCCATCAGGAAGTTTAGACTTGAAATTAGATGAAGGTTTCTAACCATCAGAGGAGTGAAGTTCTGGAACAGCCTTCCAAGGGGAGCAGTGGGAGTAAAGGCCATATCTGGCTTCAAGACTAAGCTTGATAAGTTTATGGAGGGGATGGTATGATGGCATAGCCTAATTTTGGCAATTAATTGGTCTTTGACTATTAGAGGTAAATATGCCCAATGACCTATGATGGGATGTTAGATGGGGTGGGATCTGAGTTACTACAGAGAATTCTTTCCTAGGTGTCTGTCTGGTGAGTCTTGCCCACATGCTCAGGGTTTAGCTGATCGCCATATTTTGGGTTGGGAAGGAATTTTCCTCACATTGGCAGAGGCCCCGGGGGGTTTTCGCCTTCCTCTGCAGCGTCGGGCACGGGTCACTTGCTGGAAGATTCTCTGCACCTTGAAGTCTTCAAACCACGATTTGAGGACTTCAATGGCTCAGACATAAGTTTGATACAGGAGTGGGTGGGTGAGATTCTGTGGCCTGCATTGTGCAGGAGGTCAGACTAGATGATCATAATGGTCCCTGCTGACCTTAAAGTCTATGATTCTATGAACAGAAATTTAGTATGGGAAAGCATAAGGAATGCAGAATCAGCTCTGATCCTGCCTAGGAGGGAGGGTTGGAGAGAGGCAACCTCTTATTAAGCTAGATTGATTTTATTTTAGGAAGTCCATCTGGTTGACCATTGTGAAGCTTCCATCTCCTCAGTACAAGTTACCCCAAGATAAGAATTTCATTTGTGGTCCATGGAAATAATGCTATTATAAATCTTGTTAGCATTCACATTAAAATACAAAGTATTAGAAAAATACCATGTGTAGTTAACAATAAAACTCCCCACTCTCAGTGTTAATAAGGCACAGACAAGTCATTATCTTCTGACCTGATCAGAAAGGTTTACTTTTGCTCCTGAGATTTCCCACACAGAAGATATCATAAAAACAAGGGAAAATACTGCTATCTTAGGGATAGCTATGACTTGTTGACTATTCCAAGCTCTGCCACTGACTATTCTTGTGAAACAGGGCAAATCTCATAACTTCTTTATGCCATCTGTAAAATAGGGGTAACAATGCTTTGTCTTTTTGAAATTTACTGATGAAATGCGCTATACGGTGCTATTATTTTATCACAAAAAACTAATAGGGAAAAACTCTGGCTCTGTGAAATTTTCGTATATTGTGGAAAGGAACCAATTAGCACTTGTGTGCTGACAGAGGCAGTTCAGACCCATGTTTTAAAGGCACCCTCTCAATATGCTTCTTTAAGGGGTAGCCTAAATGTTATAAAGTCTCCCTGGCCTTGCACAAATACAAAGAAATTACTTCCCTTCTAAGAACACCCCCTCGGTGGTTGAATATGACTATGGGTGGGGCAGACCTGTTTTTCAACATCCAGTGCAGGAAGGGTGCTTTGATACAATGGGTGTTGAAACCAGTTGTGGATTTGGTTGGGGGGGGTGGGGTGTTAAGATACAATGCCTTTAATTTGGCCCTGGTGCAATCACTTACACCTGTGCAAAGTTCTGATGTGCTAATATTTTCCAGACCCTTTGTACTTGCTTTGCTCAGGTATAAGTGGTCATGCCAGGGGCAAGATAGCGGAGAATCAAAGCCAAGGAAGTGGCAGAGTGGACCTAAGAATAAAAAGGGGAAGAAGTAGTTTATCAAAGGCCAGGTGATAGGGTGTTATACAGATGTAACAGCTGGGTATACTCTCAGACTCATGAGGTAACAAGCCCTTCTGTTACCTTCTATGTCAAATGGCTAATCTGAGTTGTTGAGGGAGAATTCTCCAAAATAAGCCTATGCGAATGGGTTAAGTACATGTTTTTACTGTGGGTTTTTGTTAATTGAATATAGTTTCAATTACATTCCTGCCTCTTTCATTAATGATGCCAACCTTTCTGCAGGACTCAGGAGGCACAGATTTCTGAAGTTCTGTGACTCTGAAAACTAGTGTGAAATTCTGTAGTGAATGCTTGATCTTAATTTGGTAAGTCTGTCTGGTGCTTAGTGTGTGTGTGTCCTTGTTTGGAATTTTCTTAAGGATTGAAAATGAAGAAGACCCACCTTTTGATAAGACAGGCTTCTTGTTTAATTTCCTAATTCTGGAAGGTGCTCAGATACAACAGTGCTGAAGAAAACAGAAATGTAGTAATTACGTTACTTTTTGGATGGATGGATTGATTAAATAGACTGAAAAAAATAACTTTTCCAGTACTATTTAGTTAGTACTATGGACTGTTCAGCCTAAAGGACAACAATTAACTTTCTCAATTCATCCTCCTACTTAAATATATTTAAAGAGTTCTATCTACCCACATTATTCTTTTCTGCTCTGTGATGCAAAAATGCACTAGTAGAAGCTTGCCAGTCCTAAATTAAGATACAGTGAAGTCACAGATGGGACTAAAATGTCATTTTCTTGTGTTCTGTCAGAGAACGTAAGAGCCAATCTACACTACCGAAAAGACTGTTAACCCTTAATCCAAGTACTGTTCCTATAATACGATTAGAGAATCGTGTTTTCTCTGCCCCCTGGCAAATTAAGAAAAAGCCCTGGTATGACAGGGGCATCCCTAATTGTGGCAGAGAACCGCATGCTAGCATGTTTTCTTTTTAATAGTGTAGCCTGAGCCTAAGGGAAAAGCTACCTTATCTCATGCCAGCAGATTTACAAGGAAACTCTTAGGGTGTTTTAATTCCAGGGAGTAACATGAAGGTGGCAGCTAGCACAGAAAGGCATGTTTGCGGTGTTAAATCTTATTTTAAGGAAAAATTGGGCCTCTTGGTTCAATTTAACTTTCACTTATACTTTTACTTGAGTACTAAAGAGCTCAAATCTCCCTGTTTACAATAAGCGGACATTTTAGGCTTAAGTGTAACATGTTCATCCCATTTAAAAAAGAAAAAAAAATTCAGTTTTCACGAGTGAATAACAATTAAATCCAGGTCTCTATAAGGTATAATTCTATAAAGAGTATAAGTTTGATTTTTTTTTTATCCCCCTTCCCACTTATAACAGCTCTCCCCTCTACATCAAAATGAGCATTTGGGATGAAAGTCTTACAGAAGAAGCTTCATACAGACATAACTTAAACATTCCTTTATTGTCAGTGCAGGGTGTATTAATGATCTGAAAGTGCATTTCATTTTATCTGCTGCTGTGGAATAGCACTTATTCTCTCATTGAAAAACAAAACCATCTAGGATAGCAGATGAAGAGTTGCTATTCAGTCAGATGAGCTTCATCATTACTACAAAATGGAATATAAATCAAATAACTAAAATTTGAATGTTAAATATGTACATTACATTCCAAAGAAAATGTGGTTTGATAATGTATGCAACAGTTTCAAACCATTTGTTCAAAATCCTTTCAATCCAGTCTCAGAATAGCTGCATTTCCTTCATTGGTTTTCACCATTTTGAAACTCTAGCTTCACAAGCTGGTTCTCAAATTTTTTAACATCTACCTGATGCTTCATTAGGAACTGCCCATTTAAATGGAAGACAGGTATGTCATACTTATATCTTTCATACCACACTGCGTTCTCTGGAAGGGTGATATCCACTTCCTGCAAAATAAACTTTGAAAGAAAAGAACTAAATGTTAAACATTTTATAACACTGGACACTTTAAAAAAAATAGCTGCTGTCTTTCATCACATTTCAGATTTACTTTAACAAAATGGGTCACATTTTCAGCAGGCCTCTAAATTTGCCCTGGCATGTAAACACAGATTTTGCAGGCAGAAAATGGATGTAGCCACAAACTTTGCTTGTGTACTTCCAACAACCATCTGAATGTTTAGCCCAGCATGGTTCCCTGGATTCCCAGTGAGAAACTGTACCACATATGATCTTAGTCATTTTCTTTCTGCAGGTGGGTCAACAGGCATTTTCTGTTTTGCTCACGGGTGCAGCATTTCTTTGTGTCTACTACTGCTGGCACCACTTGCTCTAAATTCAAGCAACTGGGGTTCAAAAACTGGTCAAAGTGCACTACAGGCAGCTGACAGAATATTAGTTGGAGAGGATGGTGGGAAAGTACTCTCAAGTGACACAGGGCAAAGAATATTTGATGGACCTGTCTCACAACAGTTTTGCTGCAAACTGCATTATAAACCTGAGATATATGTATATTCTAGTACAGTGGATCTCAAACTTTTGTATTGGTGACCCATTTCACATAGCAAGCCTCTGAGTTCAACCCTCCACCCTTATAAATTAAACATTTTTTTATATATTTAACACCATTATAAATGCAGGATGCAAAGCAGGGTCCAGGGTGGAGGCTGACAGCACGTGACCCCCCATATAATAACCCCATGACCCCCTGAGGGGTCCCAACCCCCCGTTTGAGAACCCGTTATAGTAGCAAAAGCTTTTTAAATAGCTACAACATTGTATTCATTGGTTTAGTTTGTTAACACTTCCTTGAGCCACAGAGTCTGAAAATACTTTTGAATAATGAGTTTTAGGAAATCAGTGCTAAAACTTTCTTGAAAAGGTTGCCCAAGACAGACTAATGGATGCAAATAACATCAAGCGATTTTTCTTTTACAAAGAAAGGTCCCCTAGAAACTATTCTTTCTATATAATATACACAGTATTGTATTTCATTACCCTGTTTTTATATGGCTCAAGCACTTCTTTTGTTTCATCACACAGAGGGCACGGGTTCTAAAGGAAAATATGCACATCATCTTAAAAGAATAAGACATGCAGATTATTCTGTTAACTTGTTTCTAGGTATGTTACATGCTATCATTACTCCAAATGCTGGTTCTCTCCTCATTGCCACATCATTTTCAAAATCTCACTTTAATCTGCACAGCATAGATTGCAAGAGTGTAAATTCTTTTTTATATAAGTAATAAAAAGGAAATCTCCCTTTTCATCCGGTCAACACCTCTAAGATTTTTGACTCTACCTTTAATTTGTGACCACAATAAAAATATTTTTGAAATGTTGCAAGTTCTAAAAGCTGACACAGCTGCATGGTTCTGAAGGCAAGTTATAGGATAGTCATAGGGTTGATTTCTACAGTCACTTCCCCAATGTATAACTGGAAAACTTTATTGACTTCCCTGGAGTCACTCCAGATACACAGCAGTGTACATTATTTGGCATATAGTAATTGAACACAAAATATAGTCAGGAAAAACATGATGGTTCTGTCTCTTTGCCATGAAGTACTGTTCACAGATGGAAAATGTCTATTCCTTTCCTCCCTCCCCAAAGCTTTCTTAGGGTATGTCTAACCTCTGCACACCTTTTGCTGTGTAGTCTACCAGAGCTAGATTGAATTCAGCTTGTGAGTAACAGCAGTGAAGACAATGCAGTATAGGCTTCAGCGCAGATAATACAAGCGCAGCATGGACCCTACCTAGATACACACTTGGCTCACTTGCCTGTGCTGTGCTCTCTTCACTGCTATTGTTACCTGTGCTAGCTGGAGTCAAGCTAGTTTGGGTACGGTCAAGTAGGCTAGATTGTGAAGACACGCCCTTAATGTTTGAAATCCTATGCAAGGTGCTAAAGGACAAGTTTGGGGTGCAGCTGCTGTTGTTTGTAACTCATGGAAGAGCTGATGATGGTGAATCAGCTGAATGTATGTGTTATTGAGAAGGGCTGACAGAATTTTGTTGCATGTAATCTGTTGTAACAGACTAGACTCTTCAAACTAAACCTACAGGATGCTCAACTCTTTATGGCTTATCACTGAAAGAAAGATTGCTAAGGTAGTGGAGCTGGTAAAATGAACTGATAGGAGCAGAAAGGCAGACAGAGATGCACCATTTCTCCTTACTAAGGGCTTGGCTACACGGTGCTTTACAGCGCTACAACTTTCTTGCTCAGGGGTGTGAAAAAACACCCCCCCGAGCGCAGCAAGTTACAGTGTAAACAGTGCCCCAGCGCTGCGCGGCTCCCAGCGCTGTAAGCTAATCCCCTCGTGGAGATGGAGTACCTGCAGTGCTGGGAGAGCTCTCTCCCAGCGCTGGCGCGCAACTACACTCACACTTCAAAGCGCTCCCGCAGCAGCGCTTTGCAGTTTCGAGTGTAGCCACGGCCTTAGGGCTTGTCTAAGCATGCAGGTTGCACCATTAGAATTTGAATTGGTTAAAGACCTGACTTAGTTAAAACAGTGCAACTTGGTGCTTGGATACTCCTATCAGTGTAGCTATACATTTACAGGCACAATTTAAACCAGGTTTATACTGATATAAGACTGTCCACACACAAATTTGCACCAGATTAAAGGCAGAATCACACCTTTAAGTTAACTGGGGAAACTGTGTATTTAGACCAGGCTTTTATCAGTTTGAATTCACACTTTCAGTTATTTTGATGCAAGTCTGTGTGGGGACATTTATTTTGGATTAAGGGTCAATTATTTTGATTGAACTACAGTTAAATAAACCAAGCCTTGTATTGAAATAAGTAAAGGTTTGGATCTAAAACTATTTAGCTATTTCATTTCCAGCCTGTGCATGTGGACAAGTGCTAAGTAAGAAAACAAGTCATGGCACTTGACTCCTTTAATAAAGCCAGCACTGAGTTCCAATGAGAACCATGCCCAGAAATAATTCTGTGCTCTGACTAGCCAAGAGTCTCTGCAAACAGACTTTAAACTGCTTTAATGGGACATTCAGCAGCTTGCACATATGTTCAAGTGACCTAGCTGCAAACAGAATTTGAATTTAATACAGAAGAGAGATCCAGATGTGCTGGGCAACAGAAGAGGCTGAAAGGAGAAGTTTTTATTTATACAATACATTCTCACTTATGCTGAGCCTCATTCATACTTACTCCTGTCCTTACTTTAAAAAAAAAAAAAAAAACGAACACAAGCCTGGGGTGAATGGGGATAAACTGAGAGCACAAAATTGGTCTATTAAAAGCAGCCTGCAGTGTAGTGAGATCTTGTTTTGTAAATGCCAGTGCTATGACACGTTCTGTGAGACATGAAAAGAACTTTACCTTAAGCATGTATTCAACAAAAGAGGCCAGTTTAGAAAACTGTTTCAACTTTGCTATCAGAAATTTGGTCACAGAATTTCAAATTGCTAATCAGTATGTATGCACAATAATCATGCAAAAGAGCTTTTTCCAATTATTAATTTCTAAAATGAATGCCAATACTGCCTACGTTATTGCCCTTTGGATTATGAAAAAGCACAGTGCTGGATCAGATGGCAGAGACAGAGCTGGGACTTTAAAGTATGTTTCCTCTCATAACATACATTCACTGATTAAGAAATAAGTGCTGACTTTTCTTTTTCCAGAAAGTCTGCACTTTTGTTATATAATTTCACTTTTTTCCAGGTTGGGTAGAAAAAAACAAACATTCCTCAATGATGAGGAAGCCTCATCTTCTCTCTGAAAATTCACACTTTTTTCATTTTATTTAAAATTCAAAACAGTTTACACTTACATAGAAACTTTCATCTTAGAGCATTTTGCAATCTGTATACATGCACCAGTATCGGACTCCTGAGTCATCTCAGGACCTATATGTAAATACGTGGTAGAGATCATCCTCGAATCGAGGGATCGCCAATCAAAATCAATAACTAACATGCCACAAAAACAATGTACAGAAGGTAAAACTTTAGCCAAAGGCACCAAATGAAACTCCTTCCTATGAAAAGTGAAGTGGGATCATTAATACTTCTGCAAAGAACACAGGATCTCAGTTGAAGTTCTACACTGAAATGTGACTATATACAAATAGCTCCCATTCCTGCTTAACTGATGTGCTTGCTGGGTGCATTCAGAGTCCTATCTGCTCAATCTTCAGACAGAAACTACTTATTGCTTTTTACTCCTGTTAGCACTGCAGAGCCACCAAAGCAAAGAGGGAATGGTTGGGTTTATTTCTCTTGGTGTATCATTGATAGAACTAACGTTAAACCTTTTCAGGCCGACTGACATGGATTTTGCACAGGTGTCATTAAGGGCCTAATTGGCCATCAACACTTCTGTTAGGATAGAGATATATGATAAATAAAGAACTCACCTTTACCTTCCAATCCCAGGTCAAGCCACTTAAGGTGTACTCTACACAGTAGCTGGGAGGGTGCTTCCCGGTATGGGCAGGCACTTGTGCTAGCTTTATTTGAACTAATGTGCTAAAGATAGTGTGGCCGTGACAGCACTGGCAGTAGCTTGGACTACCCATCCAAATATGTACGTGGGGGTTGGGCATGATTGTACTTGGGTGGCTAGCCCAAGCAGCCTTCCATGCCACTATGGCCCCACTGTAATTTTAGCAAGCTAGCTTGAGCAGAGCCAGCATGCCTGTCTGCTTATGCTGAGAAGCGCCCTCCCAGCTGCTGTGTAGACATATTCTTAAATAAAAGAACTTTTAACTTGTAAACTGGGTCCACAGGCTAAGGAGTCACTGAGCCACAATAATCCTACAGCTCCCTCTGGCCACTTCTAGAATCATAGAGTAGAACCAAACTATAAGGTCTCACCCAAACAATGCCCACACAGTAAGCTGCATGGAACTAAATCTCTCTACCTCTAAAAGATTAAGGGCTGAGCCTTTCCGTCTGGGATCTATTTGAACCTACAGTTCCTGGAAGGCTGATATTTAGGCCCTCCTGTCTGGCTTTACAAACTAATTTTTTACCTTGGTGAACAAAGTTAACACTGGTATATTTGTAGTGGCTGCACATAGTCGTCTCCATAGTGGCCTAGAAGAATATTTTGCTAGCTGCTTTGCCGTACTCTCAAACCTAAGCATCTTTTATCCTGTTAAAACAAAAAACAGAAATTACATGCATAGTACGGTTTAATATTTCACTAAGCTATAGCTCAGAAAATCCAATAATAAGGCAGAAGTGGTGGTTCCATGGGAGTTCTGAAATACAAACTCAAGCAAACCATTTTCACAACACTTCTGTGTTCACAGCCTCCACATATTAATCTTAAAAAAAAAAAAAAAGTTTATGATGCAGCAGCCATATTATCAATTTAATGTAATCCAAGAAGCTCTATTTAAAATTTAGATTTCATTTTCTTGCTGCAGTGCCTTTGCTAAATTCTCTAACACAAATGCTGACATAAATACATTACAATGTTTTAACTAGACATATGCCAGTAAGAATTACACAATACTAACAGAATGTAAAGTGCTATGCTTTGAACCGCTGTAATCTTGCTGATTTGCTTGACACAAAATATTCTACTTACGCAAAATTATTCCATCAAACTAGTTCTGTATCTAATCAGAATGTTAAAATAATGCTTCCTGCAGCAAGTAAAAAAAACAACAAACTACAGTCAAGATGATTTAACGTTAAGAGCGTGCAAATTGTCTTGTTCTTTCTGCAAGAGCAAACTAATTGATGAAAGATGTTGATGGCTTTAGAGTCTGTTTGGTTGTAGTTTTTTTAAGTGAAGTTAGTGCAGGTGCAGTATGCCATATTGGATACTGAAAACCTTCACCCATACAAGAGCATGAATAGCAATACTGCTTTCTCCATAATAGCCTACCAATGAGTCTTAACCTTGGCTTCTAAGGATCACCTGTAGGATTGAGACTTCTTTATACTCCATGCCTATTCATTCTTTGGCCTCTGTGTTAACGATTGTCAACAAAGATGTCAATTCTGATGGTGGTTATTGTGGATATCTATTCATTAGAAACTGCACTAGGACCACCCACACATTTTACATAGAGTCAAATCCTACTGTTCTTATTTGGACAAAATTTATATTGGCTTTTGCTAATTATAGATGACAACTTTATATTTCATTTGAATGTATTTGAAAGCTGTGTTAAGTGAGGGGCACAACACAGAGCAAAAGGAATACTAAGCTGTGTATGAAAAGCATATTCCAAGAACCCTATTCAACAGAACTGAGTTGAAGTGTGCCCTAAACTTGGAGCATTAATACTGTAAAGTAGGGCTCAGTCAATGTGTTAGGCGAGGTAAGAAAAACATGAAGTCCAGCTTCTTAAAGCTAAAGGAGCAGTTATTTCAAAGAAAAAAAGACTTTACAGAGAGGTAATTTGCCCAACAGACCCTCCCATGACACAAGAACAAAATAATATATTGGAAGAACTGTGAATCTGAACATTATATTAAGTTAGTTAATTTCCTTCCTAAATGAAAAACCATACCAATAGTGATCCATTATCCTGACTGCACTGTCTAGGACTTTTGTCTTTTTTTGGGAAGCAAGGTAAGAACAATTTGCCATGCTCCCAGGAGAGTCTTAAGCAGAACATGTGCCACAGATGAGAGTTATATCTGCTAAAAAAGTGAAGTTATGTCTAATGTGCTAAATCACAACCTTGCAAAAGTGGTTTATCTGTAACTTGATGGCCTACTTTCAGATGCTGGAAAAGAATTTGGACTTGTCACAAACATGCAAAAGAAGGAGTTTGAAATGAAATACATTGTAATGCACAGGCTGTTGTGATTGTGTTCCACTACTTCTTCAGGATGGAATCAGCTGCTCAACTGTGTGTCATATGCTCTATACTGCTAACAGACATTCTCTTGTAATTCAACTGGCAAGGTCTTCTGGAGCAGGAGGATCTGAGTTGTATCTTTGTTCTCACCACAAAGTTCCAGGTGAATGTTATACACAACACAGTGCCATTAGTGTTGACTAGAAGTCCGTAGGCAGTATGATGGGGTCTTCATCCTACACCAGCACCAAAAGGAAGCTGAGAAGGACCAATTAGTGTGATAGACCACATATGAGGGGTTTAGGCTGAAGAAGCAACACGATTGGTGGAAGAAGCTCAGCTGAACGGGTGTGGGCTGGGCTAGTATGAACTCAGGAAGCTGGCAACAGAAAAGGCTACAGCCAGGAAGTCTGCAGCCACCCTCTGTGTACTAGAGGGGAAAGAGTAGGAACCTAATCCTGAGAGAAGGGTGGAATTAGGAGAGAGAGGGGTGAAGAGGAAAACAAAGGCACTGGAATCTTTGTAGAAGAGAGGGGAGGCCAGGCCAAAATCAGATTCCTGTGCCCCTTCTCCCCTAACTCCTGCATTTCTCCCCTATCCCCAGGTAGTTGGTCTGCTACCTCGAGCGGTGGCACATAGCTCCCTAGGAATCAGCTGTGCAGCACATCCTCCTCCTGCTCTTCCCACCAGCTGCCATCCAGCATCTGCAGCATTGCGATCAGCTCCCCCGCTGCAAAGCGCAGCCCCTGCTGGAGCCACTCCGCACTTTCCCAAGCCTTACAGTTTAGAGGGGCAATGCCTCCCTGCCTCCCCAAACTATGTCCATCTTAAAAAGTGGGCATGGTACCCTGACCTGCCTGATTCTGGTGCTGGTGGAAGAAAACCTATGGGAGGCAGAGTAGGGAGCAAGGTTGAAAACTGAGTAGAGCTTGGCTGCACGTTGCAGGGTCCCTGGGCTGGAACCTGGAGTAGTGGGTGGGCCTGGGTTCCCTTACCAGCCACTGATAAAGTGGCAGATCTTGGGCAGCAGGTCCAGTGTGACTCTTTTCCCCAGAAGGAGAGTCTCCATAGTGACCTGGCTGGCTGAGTCACAAAAAAGAAGCTGCAACTTCTGGAGCGAGAGAGGGGTTGCAGAGAGAGAAGAAAATGGAGGAGAGACCACAGTGGGAGGCACTGGACAGCTATTCCCCAGGGCAGCTGGGAGGAGACACCACTGGCACTGAGTGAGTACCCCATGATAGGCAGCCACAAACTTGTTCTCTTGAGCCATTTGGCAATCTGTTTGCACAGGGTTTTACATAACTGAAGAGGTGAGCTTAGCAATGTGCAAATCTGATTGACAATAACTGGCCTCAGCAGTCATATTTAGGAATTTTTATGTCCACAATAGCAGTGAAAGTCTACCCAAAACTGGATAAGTTTGGAATGATAAAATGCACATGTGGACCTACTTGCATCCAAGATAAAAATGTCAAATTAAATAGTTTGTATTCATTTTAAAACTTGGCAAAATACTTCTGCTACCAACCCAACAGCCAAGTTTGTCATTAAAAATAATATTTAAATCTGTGGGTTTTTTTAAGTGAAACCAAGAAAGCAGTATTTTCTGAGTTCAAGAATAGGTCTTCATTGACCAATTATTATTGATGCTAATGAATCACTACACTGCCAACTCCTCAAGCCTATGAGTTGTGGTTTCCATAACATCCAATGCACAAGCAGTAATATTAACTTATGTGCAATTCAAATATGAGTGAGCTTAAATGTCATTACTTATTAATAGGTGCTAGACACAGCCAAAAATGCTAAGGAAATTCAACCTTTACATTGCAAATCAAACTTGCATCCCACATGCCTTCCATGGAACTTACAGCCTTGTGGCCTAAAGAAGAGCAGAAGCCCTGGACTCCAGTTTATTTGCTTGTGTGGTGTGAGATAGTGGGGCCCTAGTCAGCAGTTATACTTGTATAAATTGGAAGTAACCCTATTAAAGTCAATGATCCCAATTGTGTGCTGTGTTCCACCCATTCTATGCTGCTCTATTGCCACACAGCATCTCTAAAACCTATATGGGGTTGGGGGAAGATGTCATCAGATGGTATAGAGCTGCCACAGCACAGAGGAGTCCTGAAGTCCCTGGTTCCCAAAATAGTCCTTTAGGGAAGCTAATGCAGGTTACAATAGCTGCCCCAACCTGTGCGACGGAACGGACTACAGCTCCTGAAGAACAGTTGAGGATCTGGCCCAGCAGAGGCTCTCTGGATTGGCTTCTGAGTTAATTCTCCTTCTGGTGAAATGAAACCAAGTTTTGGATAAAACCAAGTAATAGCTTATTGAATGTGCTGAAGGATAGATGGGGATGTAAAGTCTAGTTCCAGGCAGCAGCAAACTAATAAAAGGTAAGTACCCCAGATATTAACATCAATCATTGGGCCACATATATTCTCACCAATTCACACACGAATTCAGGTAACTCTTGGGCAGCTCTACAGTATCGCTTAAGTCGATCTAACTTACATCACGCAGGGATGTGAAACCCCCTCCCCATAAGCAACGCAAGTTTTGCGCTGTCCACACCAGCAATGTCGGCAGGAGACGCTCATGTCTTCACCAGACATGCTACAGCTGCATCAGTGCAGCTGCGCCGATGTAGCACTGTAGTGCACACTTGCCCTGAATAGTATCTGGATTCCATAATGTGACCAAGCAGTCCCTAAGCCTGGTCTGCACCATTGGTAGGTAGAATGCACTGGTTCCACTGCTATGCAGAGTGCAAAAGTCCAATCTGTATCTTTCCTTTCCCTCTTGTAAACTGAAGTAGGGGAAGGATCATGTGGTGCAGATGCCCCACAGATTTCACTCAACGTGGGGAAAATCTGTGGCATGTGGGATTTTTTTTTTGTGGGGGTGTTTTTTAATGATGAAATTAAACTGCTAAACAATTAGTGAAAAACCTTTCAGTACAGTAATTCTGGGAGCACTTTTTGACATTTAAAGATCCTTCTCAGGATCAGCAATACCTAAACAGGAAGCAAAGGAGCTTGCTAATGCCAAAATCCCTTTTTTCTCCATACTGTAAAGAGATGTTAATAACTTGACAAACATAATGTTTGGAAGATAAACTTGGCCTCTACTACATTCCAGAAAGACAAATTGGACAAATCTATAAATAGTCTCCTCCAGCAAATAAATCTTAGTTTTCAGCATAAACTGTGACGCTGAAACTAACTTTAACTAGTTAATTAGCTGTTTATAAAGCTAAAGAAAAGATACGCATGTCTGACTTTTTTCAACTTA
Source organism: Trachemys scripta elegans (assembly GCF_013100865.1). NCBI lineage: Eukaryota > Metazoa > Chordata > Testudines > Emydidae > Trachemys > Trachemys scripta. The sequence goes on from NC_048303.1 coordinate 75,908,253, forward strand.
GTATTTTTAATAATGACATTTCGTTAAATAATCTCGTCTTCAAGACACTAATGTACTCTACCAACATGGCTCTGAATGTACTGTACCCATAATTATGAATATATTTGGATCTGACTAGTGAGGTCCACTTTTTCACGTTTCTCTGTGCATAGCCGAGTGTGCAGTTAATTACAGCAGTTGCATGTGCAGTTGCAGTGTTTGTGAATACTGTGTGGACATATAATTAAAATTTAAGACCGAGGATCCCGAGACACATTTGACAGAGCAACCGAGATTCCCTGGACAAATCACAAGTACCTTTATGCAAGGGACTGCACTGGTAACCTGTCAGGATCACATAAACTATGTTAAATTTGAATAAAAGAGCAGATTGCAGCTGCTCTAATCTAGATGTCTAATATGGATGCATGGCCAAAAAGAACAACCATGGAGGTAGATAGGCAAAAACAGGCTATCTTCACCTCTTTATTGCATACTAGCATAGCTGTTAGCACATTTCAGAAATCCATGGGCCACAGGCCAAACACTATTGCAGCTTTGTGTTTGTGACTGTCCTAGAAAACTCAGAACTACACAATTACTGTTACAGAAATTATTGTATAATGGTTACATACTTATTCTCCATTTGATCTCAGTCTGTAAATCTAGATCCACACGCTGAATATGGTAAAAAGAGCAGAAGTGGGAAGAAGGCGCTATCTAAGCAGGAAAACATGCAGTCATTGAATGTAAGAAAACAGACTGGTGGCTCAGCTGGGTGCTGTATTTGAATAGCTTTTCTTCTAGAGTTCCTCATTCACACCTAGCTCTGGTCACAAAGGAAAATGAAATTGGTGTTAATCTGGTCCCTTTTACATGATATTTAAGATGTGAGATACTGGTATGAAGGATAGTCCCTCAAGCAGAGACAAAGGGCAGCGCTGGGATGAGGAATCCCAGTGCCCAACAGTTGGAGTAAATGGGGGTGCTGAGGGACCTTCCTTAGGGACTCTATCTCTTGTATGGTGTCTCAAATTTGAAGTTGCTGCTGCTTTCTCTCTCTCTCTTTTGCCCCACAACAAAGTCCCTCTTGGCTATGAGAAGGGAAGGGGGAACTTTTTCTATACTCCCTTCCTCATCCCCAGTTCTAGGTGCTTCTCCCTCCCATCCCCATGTTTTCAATTCCATTTGCATTAGCCTCCTCCATCCTAATTCCCTCCCCATCATTGTTTTCCTTTTCTCTTCTTTAGCCCCATTTTTGGGAACCTCCTTTTCTCATTTCTGGGGACTCTTCCTTTCTGAATCTCTCTGCCTAGCCTCTGCTACTACTCAGTTTTCCGGACCAGCAGCTAAGCAAAATTTACACAATTTGGTCAGTTTTACTCCTATCCAACTTATTATGAACAGCACCAGTGAAACTTACCAGACTTATCAGGTTCACTTTGCTGATGCCTCTGTTCATGAAAGGAACTTGCCAACTGACCATTTGTGAGTACATATTTAAAGTTTTGCCAGTGACCCATTATTTGATCCCCAAATGATGTTATGACTGGTAGTCTTGGCTCAAAAATGTGCGTGGTACTGGATTAGCAGTAGGCTTGGTAGAGTGCTCTTTCCTTTTCAGACAGAAGGTTAATAAATAGTAGGGGTGGAGTATTTTTCCTGGAATTCTAAACAAGTTAAAAGATCCTAAACGTACTGCAGTTCATAAAGTCTTGAAGTACTACTTTTTCCAAGGGCACACAGCATACTTTAAAAAAAAAAAAAAAAAAGTCGTGAGAGAAAAAACAATTTTTATGTCAGAATTAATTCATTATACGCATATTCTGTAACACCATTTTAATATTCACTTCAATAGGAGACTGTTACAAAATCTGTGCACGCTGTTACAGAAAATGTTCTGAGAATAAACTATCAGCACAATCTCCCACATCTCTTCCCCCCCGCCCTTAATTATAAAACTTTAAGAAAATGCTACAGTCCTACAGTACTCCATCCCAGGTGAGATTAAAGATATCATTTCATGGTAATGTACAAGGACCTATGTTTGGTTGCAGACAATGGAATTACACCCTTAAAAATATATTGAGTCAACATTCTTGACTTTGACCAGATATATATTCCAAATTCAAAGCATACTGACATACAGTATAATGCTGTAATAGCTGTGAAACACAGCTGTCTTTCTGAAAGACATGCAATCTTGTATATAATGGCTAGTTATCATAAAGTAGGATTTATGAGTTTTAAAGCACATTTTAAATGTCTTCATTTGAGCTATCAAAGAAAACTGTACAGTGAAGTGATCCATTCTACTTCAAGAGGGGGGGGAAAGATTCTCAAAGAATTTTCTTTCCCATTGTCCTCCTTTCTTTTTGAAGATATTTTCTGAATTCTCAATATCCTCTACAGATTGGAAGTCCGATTTTATTAGAAAAGTTTCTCAGTCACTGTTAATAATAACTTGGCTAGCAAATAATCTACATGGGTTTGAGGCTTATGCTTTCTGTTAAAGGAAAGCATATGTTAAATATATAGACATGCCAAAATGCCTACTTTGCCATTTACAAATGACATTTACGCTACCTCTTGCTTAATCTCAATGTCCATTCCTATCACTTTGATTGCAATAAGTAGAGGATAAAGTTATCTAGAAGACCACTAAAGAGCATAATAAAAGCATATATAATACACAGAAAGTTCTAGAATTTCAGTAACCACTTCTGAACAATACAAATGAGTTTGTCATGGATTTTATTTTCAGGGACAAATTTTGATAAAGTATCCAAGTTCTGCACAGAACTGCAAGTCTACTTGTGTATGCAACTCCCACAAATACACATTGAACAATGGACTGCCAAATGGCTAAACCTCTGTCTGCACACACAAATTGCTTGAATGTGTGCAAAACCATGCCACACTCATCTTTGTGCCCATCAGTGGGCCTCTACTTCTTAAAATACTTGGCCTCCAGTGTCTGTCTTGCCTATGCTCTGTTTTTTTTTATTATTATTTCCTTCAGAATTGTGATCTTCCTGTTGATCAAATGGATCTCTCCCAGGGCCAGTGATCAAGTTATTTGACCATAACTGCTGAAAATCAGAAATCAATTAAAGGCAGAAATTGTAGTACAGTATTGGGTAATCTAATTTATATTTTAATACAAATTCTTTGTTTTTTATGGATTTGATCACATTGACCAGTGAAGGTAACTTAAGATAGCTACTATACATATTCTGTACGTAAGCATATAATTAGCAAAAACAGAAAGGTGGTTGTTTTATAACTAATGACAAGGCCTAATAAGTGTGCTGGAAAAGGCTAAGATTTCTTTACATTAATACTAAGTGTATTTGCAAACATCTACATTATCAAAAATAAATATTTTATACAATAGCAGTTAACATTATTTGCAACACTAAGATGCATATTGTAGCATGTACAATTTCATTTACTGATATGCTGTGTGCATCATCCTTCAATGAGGTCAGAACAAGTACTGGATTACAGAAAATGAATGCTGTTCTACTCTGAGAAGCAAGTTTACCAGACAAACAAGTTGCTTGTGTGCATGTAGTTATATCTACTTATGTTGTTGGTAAAAATAAGGGCCAAGATTTCCCATTTAGGGCACAATGGTAAAAATGTATGCTGCTGGTATACAATAGAGCTCACCCCATGGCTGTCACTGGTGGAGTTGCACCAGTGCTAGACAACTATTGGGAGGATTTCTGATAATGTTTATGCATCAGTTTTCTCCTACCTCTCTAAACCCTCCTTCAGTGTCTCCCCTCTGTTCGCTACACCTTATCTCTGGATAATCTCATCCACACACAGTCACCTACCATCTCTATGCAGATGATTTACAGATCTATCTTCTACTTCAGACCTGTCTCCTTTTGTCAGAACTAAAATCTTAGCCTGTCTCTCCCACATCCTCGTGGCTATCTCAGCTGTCAGCTCAAACTCTAAGAGAGTTCTTAGCTCCCCATCCCCACTTCTCATAAGACCTCCCAGCTATTTCCTTTCTTGATCACCGTGGACAACATCATCATTTCGACCTGTAACCTGGCTGTCAACTTTGCCTCATGCCTCTCTCTAAGTCAAGAACATAAGAATGGCTGTACTGGGTCAGACCAAAGGTCCATCTAGCCCAGTATCCTGTCTGCCAACAGTGGCCAATGCTGGGTGCCCCAGAGGGAGTGAACCTAACAGGCAATGATTAAGTGATCTCTCTCCTGCCATCCAGGAGTCCTCATGCCCAGGCTATATCTAAGCATTGCAGATTCTTTCTACATAATATCCCTAAGGCTAGGTCTACACTACCCGCCTGAATCGGCGGGTAGAAATCGACCTCTCGGGGATCGATTACAATCGATCCCCGAATCGACGCTCTTACTCCACCAGCGGAGGTGGGAGTAAGAGCCGTCGACAGAAAGCCACAGAAGTCGATTTTGCCGCCGTCCTCACAGCGGGGTAAGTCGGCTGCGATACGTCGAATTCAGCTACGCTATTCACGTAGCTGAATTTGCGTATCTTAAATCGACTCCCCCCTGTAGTGTAGATGTACCCTTTGATGCAGCCTTTCTGATCCATCCACACAGCTAAAACACAGGCTCTCATCTTGTGTCTCAGTTACTGCAACATCCTTTTCTGTGGCTTTGACAAATGCAATCTTGGCCTGCTCTTATCCAATCAGAATGCTACTGCAAAGATCATTTTCCTAGCTTGTCACTTTGACCATGTCACCCCTCTCTTTGCAACCCTCCACTGGTGTCCCCCTTTCTATCATATCAAATGTAAACATCACATCTTCCCTTTCAAAGCCCTTTACAGACTATCCCTAAAGCTGCGAGTCTGTCACGGATTCTGTGACTTTCCAGAACCTCTGTGACTTCTGCAGTTGTGATGCAGCTGGCCCCTGGTCTGAGCAGCTGGAGCAGGCCTGGGGCCAGCTGCACCGGCCGGTGCTCACGCAGCCCCAGGCAGCTTGCCCCAGGGGATGCCAGAGCAGCCGAAGGGCCCCAGGCCACCTACCCCCAAAGCAGCAGTGGCACCCTGGAGCCCCCCCAAAGCAGCAGCAGCACCCCTGAGCCCCCCAAAACATGATTGGGGTATTTATAGTAAAAGTCATGGACAGGTCACCAGCTGTGAATTTTTGTTTATTGCCTGGTTTCAGAGTAACAGCCGTGTTAGTCTGTATCCGCAAAAAGAAGAACAGGAGTACTTGTGGCACCTTAGAGACTCTAAGGTGCCACAAGTACTCCTGTTCTTCTGTTTATTGCCTGTAACCTGGCCATAACTTTTACTAAAAATACCCATGACTAAAACGTAGCCTTAACTGTCCCCACTCTACATAGCCACTCTCATTCAGCATTGAAAAGCCATCTCCTGTTTCCAACTGGCCCACAGTATTGGTCTCTATTGCTCACTTGTTTAATTTTCAAACATTCTTTCTTCCATTATATTCCCTCATGCCTGTAAAGAACTCCCTACAAACATCCACAAGACTAACTCATTATCTTTTATCCTCCTCCTAAATCAGCTGGAAACTCCCTTTTCCCATGATGCTTATGAAACCTCCACAGGGGTTAAGCTGCTTGAGTACTGAGGCCACGGCCTGTAATATCAATTCCTTGAATTTCCCCAGCAGTCCGTCTGTATGCAGCTATCAGTTGCTGTCTTGTACTTAGATTGTAAGGTCCTTGGGGCAGGGACCCTCTTTGTGTTATGTTTGTACAGTCCCTACCAGTAGGGTCTTGGTTCAAGACTGGGGCTCCTAGGTGCAACAATACAACTAACTCTGAATAATAAATTCTTAGTGGAAACAGGGTGTAGATGTGTCAGTCATGGGGAGCCTATGAAATCAATGGTGGAAAGACAAAGCGTCTCCAGACAGCCACTTCTGATTATTTATCACTTTGTGGCACAGGCCTGCTCTCTGTGGGGAGAAGACTGTAAAACTGCACACACATGCTGGTCACCGAGTCTGTGGTGGGTTTTCTTTGAAAACGAAACCTCCCTGCCTTTTGTGGAGTCATTTGTCAAACGCTCTTTTGCAGTATTTGCTCCGCGTCACACCAGCCCCAGTCAGTGAACCGTCTATCGCTAAGTACGTCAAAAGGACCTCTCTTGCTCTCACCTGCGTGGCCCAGGCTCGGGGCTATTAAGTTTACACCGGATTTGTTCTGGGGCTATTCCACCGCCTCTTACACCGACACCCACCCGCTTGTGCAGACTCCGCTGCGTGCCCTGGTGCCAGCCCCAGCGCCCTGATGGCCCCAGAAGGAAAGCGGGCGCTGCCGCTTGAAACCGGGGCCTCTTCTAGACAACCAAGCGAAGCGAAGCAGGGGCACCGCGGAGCTGCTAACACACCGATCTCGCGCCGGGCTACTCACGCGACTGCCGCTGCCCGACAGAGCCTCCAGCTGGTGCGGCGCTGCCCGGCCCTCCCCGCTCCAACAGCAGCGACTGCTCCGCTCCCCCGGGGCACAGGAACTGACCAGCAGCAACTTCCTGACACTGCTGCTTGCATTGCACCCTCCACCCACCGCCGCTTCGGCGCCCGGGAGTTTACACTCAAATCTCCAGGCTCGCCCCGCCTCCTACCCTGTGCTAAGTTGTTGCTCTTTAAAGAACTTCTTTGCTCCGCTTTGTTTTCCTGCTCAGGGAAGGCTCCAGTCAGCTAATAAAATAAATACAAAGAAAGTGTAACCTTCACTCTGCATGGATTATTTGAAAGCAACCCCTAAAGGTTTCCCTAAATAGTGCAGTGGCTGGGTCTATTATTTAAAAATAATGGTTGGACCATTTTAGATTTTTCTAAAGCAATTTTGTTAAAGTGTTGGCACGGCTGTATGGAAGTGCTAAGGACTGTTATTAAACTAATATTTCCACTCAGCTGTCAACATTTAGATCCCAGTCCTGCGAGCTGATGTCAGTGGGACTAGGGGTAATAGGTCCGGGATCTGCCACACGGAGCAGCTGGGGAATCGGGGCCTTCTTACAGGTAGAGCGGATAGGTTGTCTGACACTCCCCATTATAAGGTGCTGTTTTCAGTTGCTTAAAACTCTGCCAAACTTTTAAGTGTTTCTAGGTGAAATTTTTCATGCTGGGTGTCTGCCACAGGAAATGGTTGTTTTTAGAAAAATTCAGCAAAAAATAGTTCAGCCATTTATGTTGTCTTGCCCATAACAAATTGTTAAAACCATTACATTGAGAAGCACAAGCCATCCCAGGCTTTGGGATAAGTATTTGCAAGTTTTCAGGGGACGACCTGGTGTCAGGGAAGTGCCTTTTTGCTGTTCCTGTGCAAATCTCCCTTATTTGGCCAAATTTTGAACCTCTGTGAATTTCAATTAGCATGTGTTCAGTGTGAGACTTGTTAGTTTGGCAACTAGATTCTCTATAGAGTCCATCTGTGCTGGACATTTTCCAACTCAAGACCATTATTAATTTTCTAATGGGCTTTTCTTTGGCACTTATCACTACAGTGAGTGCTTCACATAGCAAAAAATATTTGTTTCAAGTTTTACGTTAATTATTTTATTAGACACCAATTCATCCAGCTGTAATAATAATACCTTGCATTTATGTCACTTTCTAAGATTTGCAGAGCACTTTACTAATGTTAAATTAACCCTCACACATACCCTGTGACTGAGGTAGGTAAGCATTATCTTAATTGTAGAGATAGAGCAACAAAGTCTAAGCAAAGTACTCAAATTCACAAAGGAAGCTATTCAGTGGCAATGCCAATAGGAACCCTCTTTGCCTGTCCAGTGTGTTAGTCAAGATACCTTCCAATGTTTCCTAGATTACGTCTCCTTTTTAGTTCCCTGTGATTGTTTCTAGGCCCTCTTTCAGACGTCTTCAAAGTCTTTATTTTGAACTGCACAGCAGTGAGGTGCTATTCAGGTAAGACTTATTGCAGCTTTTTGTGAGCATTCAAAATAAGACTCTGAGATACAAGTGAAAATCATAGCCTGCTCATCAGCTTTCCTGACAGAAAGTCACCTCCAGGCTGGAACGTGACTTGCCTTAACAGGGAAATAGTGGAAGAGTTAACGATTCCCCAGCCTTGATTGTAGGGCTAGCCAGGTCTTCTCCTGGTGTAGAAAGCAGGGTCTCTGCATCTGATGCTCCTCCTAGAGAGAAGAGCACAGGGACCTATGGCCCAGCACTGCTATTCCCTGACCAGTAGAGCTGACTGGCTATGAGGAGTGAGTTCACCCTGAAAACACAACTAGGGAACTCCCGCCGTGTCCCCTCCCCGGCATTGTTCCTTTGAGCCACAGTAACTCCTCAGGCAGTGCAGATATGCACCATGCCTTATTCACAATGTAGTTCTGACCTGGAGAACTGAGTGCCTAGAACATGGCCTCATGAAGGTTTTGACTGATGATGCCCTCTGTTTTCTTAGGCAAACTTTCCCTTGTGAGGTCCATAATCAGCATATCAAGAGCACAGACGTGGAAAAAGAAACTTTCCCTTTGGCTTCTGTTTTGTGCCCAAAGTTCTTAGAATACTTGATGGTAGAGTTTATTTCTTCTGGTGTGTCCAGTTGTTTGTTGCATTTATTGCTATAAGCTTCTAACTCAGTTTCTGAAAATTAAAGTCATCAAAGTTATTTTAATAATGGTATTTGTTTGTTATGTGAAATGTCTCTAACTGAAAGAAAAATGCTTAATCTTTTGAAGCATAAGCCTTAATATCTCCCACCATGTCAGGGAGATGCTTGAGTGTGATGTACCTAGATAATCCTAGCAAATGATCCACACCCACATTCTGCAAAGGAAGATGAGAACACCACCCAACCCCAGTCACAGCCAATGTGACCTGGGGGGGGGAAATTCCTTCTTGACCCCACATATGGCAATAAGTTAGACCCTGCACAGGTGAGCAATAACCAGCCAGCCAAGCACTCGACAGCCCTGTCTTCCCTCCCGGCCCAAACCACTGCCCAGTCTCAAGTTGTGGCCATTCCTGATGCTTCAGAGGAAGGAGATGATGCTTAAAAAAGAGAATACATTTGGAAGGGGGTGGGGAATTCCCTTCCTGACCCCTGCAGGTGCCTGGCTGAAACCCTGAAGCATGAGCTTTTAAGAGCATAAGACATCAAAAGGAAGTGACCCTCCAGGACTGTTGAGCTATACCATCACAAGCAATCCTGTCATAAAATTGTGCAGTTCTCTACTATATTAGCAATAGATGCAACCCCAGACTCCCAAAACTCGTGTAAATGCTCCTGTGTTTGAAGAGGTTCATTCTGCCATAAAGAAACTGCAAAGTGGGTGTGCTGCCACACCTGACTGCATAATGCCCAAACTTCTCATGTGCACCATAGAGCATATAAGTGTAGCATTACAACAGCTTTTTGTCTGGGCTTGGACTACTGGGAAGGTACTAGTGGAGTGGGAGAAAGGGATTATCATCTTACTTCATAAAGGGAAAGGTCCATACATTGAGTGCAGTAGCTATAGTACTCTGCTCCTGGAAAAGACTTTACATGCTATACTTGTCCAGCTCCATCTTCTCCTTGTGAAATGCCATTGCCTTGAGCAATTGGGCTTCATGGCCAGGCGATCCATAATGGATGCTATGCTTGCTTTCCATCTTTTATCTGAGATCCAGAATGAATTTAAACAGCCTTTGAAAGTAGCACACATAAACCTAAAGGCAGCCTTTGATTCTGTTGACAGAGCTGCCTTGCGGAAGGCCCTGCAGGCCATCAGTGTTCCTGATATGCCCCGGAGGCTAATTCAACATCTACATAATGACTCAGGGGCACAGGTGTATTGGGAGAATTAGGTTAGCAGCCTCAGCCATGAAGGACCTGCGTAGTGTCTGGAGCCAAAAGAAGGAGAAGCTATATACAAAAGAATGTATTTATCAAACCTATGTACTTCTGATTCCTTACATGAACCTGAAACATGGATGCTGCCTAAACAGGACATCAAGAGGTTGGATGCTTTTCATATGTGTTGCCAACAGCAACTAGTGAGTGTAAGATGGTGTGACTTTATCAGTAATAGGGATGTATCATTGAGAAATAGCATAGAGAGGATTGAAATCATTGTTGGCTGCTGCTAGCTGGTCCTTTTTGGTCACGTTGCCTGCCTCAGAGACATTATCCTCACACATCAAGCCCTGAAGATTGGATTGAGGTCAGGAGTTCAGGAGGGGGAACTGCTCTGTCATGCACTGGTAGTGGTCACACAGTTGCCTGCGATTAACCTGAATGCATCAGATCATTAATAATCCTGTGGAGCTCTTAGATACTTGGAATAAAGGCCATGCAGTGTGGTCATGGACACTAGGTGCTACGAACCTCTGCTGTCTAAGCATGGTGGTGTTTGCTATAGTTGCCTCTTAAAACTAATTAAGTTTGCCCCCACAACTTGTTTTCAGATCTTTTTTTGTACATATTTCAGTTTTATTGAGATATTTAATAGAATGAGTCTTGTGGGTAAACAAGAAATATAAGATTGTTATAAAAGTGATACACAACTGGTTTAGAAAGTGTCAGGCAGAGTGCAAATATATTCATGGTTGAGTGTGAAGTTGAGAGGAGGCATCAGGTGGGTCTGCCATAGGGGTTAATTGTAGATACAGTACTCTTTGGTATTTTCATTAACAATTTGGAGGATTAAGTGGCAAATATGCTAACCAAATTAGTGGATGATATGAATCTGGGAGCAATCAAATACTTTGGAGGATAGGATTAAATCTTCATTAAATTGGCTCAAATTAACAAAAATGGGGTTAAATTTAAAAAAAGCTTAATCTATAGGAAGAAATTATCAAAGAGACAATACCATGGTGATAGCTCTCCTTTTCCCCTTCCACCAAACACCACCTCCTGGCCCAGATCTGCCAGCTTTTAGGCCCTTCCACCAGCAGGAGGGATGATTTTGCTCTACTGAAATTTATCTCAACACAGGAATGTTCTGGCTGCCCATTGCATTTGACTGTGCTTTCGGTGCGTTCAATATCTGTGCAGTGTTTCGTTTGCTGATATATGTTGGTTTACTGCCCTTTGTTCTTTCAATAAAAAAATAAAAAGTGCTCTCCAGTGGGCAATAGAAGCTATAGGCTTATATCCTTTCTTTTTCTCTCTTCCTTTGCTAGATTCCTCTCTATAGTAGTCGTCATTCCTGTTCTGGGAGTAGGATTTATATCTGCATGGGTATCAACTCAGCCCAGCTCCTGCTCCTCATCTGAACATTGTGTAGCCAAAAAGGCCCTCCAGGAAAGTGGCCTAATCCTACCTCATTGGCAAATGGAATGCATCAAAAGAACAAACTAATGTCTACTGAGGATTACTCTGATCTGGATCGCCCTGAATCTCTGTCATTTCCTGTGCTTGAACAGCAGATGTAATGTAAGTGACTGACATGGGCTAGTCACTTTGTGTCAAGGTGACGAACAGAATATTGGACTCTGTCATTTTAGGTTTATTCCATAGTATCAGCATACTCCAAAATAGAGAGAGAACTTGGTATTTTGCTTTCCATACTTGTAAGGCATAAGCATGCCTAAGCAGGGATGGTAAGAAGGTTTATTTGGAGCCTTTTGAACTGTAACATGGGATCACAACAGAACTTATAAACAAGCACTCTATCTATTTATACAGTGTTTATATTTATTTAAACATACAAGATGGTGCTGGAATTTAGGGGTGGGATGAGGCATATAGGAATGCTTCAGGTTGGGAAAAGAATGTTTAATAAATGTTCAGTGTGGATTATAGGCTTGCTGAAAAAGCTAGATAACATTTGAAATCAAGCTCCTTTCGTGGGAGGCGTGGCATTGCTTTATTCCCCTTGCTCCAAGAACTACTCTAGTTAAGGACCTAGCACACTTTTGGCCCTATGACTTGGATTTCCAAAGAAAGCTGCGGGAATTAGGCACACCAATTACAAACTAGTCAATTTATTTCAACGTAAATGATGCTAAAGCACAGCAGTGCTCTGGTCATTTTCCCTTTTTGTCCCCAGTGTTTGTCATTCTCCCACCCCCCTCGTCCCTTGTGCCAAGGATTGGCTTGTGTATAGCCATGAGAACCAGTCTGTACATCTATTGATGTCTCTTTCATCCTAAGAAAATCACCATCAAGGGAGATCTGGCCAATTTCCAGCCTCTCTGTGCTACCTGAGAGAATATGGCCTTTTGTCTTTGTGGTAAATGACCTGAAATGTTGTTGACAAAGTGTTGCCTTAGTGGCTAGATCAAGGGACTGTGATTCAGGGCCACTGGAGTGCCATTAAATGTTGCCCAGTGGAAGTAAAAGGCTCACAAATCAGAATGATAGCATTTTGCTCCCATTGTACACTGATGGAAAAACATCTACACAGGGTGCAGGGCAACAATGAATTAGGCCTTTAATTTCTACTCCCAGATTTGCCACTAACTCAGTGCGTGGCAGTGGGTAAATCACGTAACATCTCTGTGCCTCAGTCTGTTTGTGGTTGTAATATGGTTGTAATACCTACTGCACAGTGACATTGTTGTGAGGCTTCATTAATGTTTGTAAAGTGATTTGAGATCCTTAGAGGGAAAGTGCTAAAGAAGCAGAAAGAGTTTTTTTGTTTTTTTGTTTTGTTTGTTGTAGAACTTGCATCAGCACCTTACAAAATGGATCACTAAGGTTTACTCTCTTTAAACCATGTTCTTGAGATTTGAAAGTAGTGTGACTCCATACTATTTTTCATTCTGGCACATGGGACGTCTTTGAAAACTAAGGGAAGTTATGGCTGAATTTGCTGCATGGGCATCTTGATATTGTGCAGGAGTCTCTTGCTGTCCGTCTGTCCATATACCTGAAATAATATGTTATTCTCTTTATCTCCCTGCATTAGCTTGCTTTTATGTATGGTCAACATGAGTATTTCAAATACATACCACAGTGGGTTTTTAATAGTTTTAAAAGGCTGTGTTTATTATGTAACATACACTTCCAATAAATACTAGATAAAAAAGCAGTACACCACAATCAAGAAATGTTTTAAAAGAGACATAGTCCACACTCCTCTCCAATCAATCTGTGTGTTTGTGGGGGATTGGGATAGAAGCTCTGACTCATGAGAATTTTTTGTAATTTCTACTTTAATTTTGAAAATTGTCTTTACTTGATTTGTTGTTAAACCAAATTTAAGTATCTGCGCCTCTGTTATCAGCTGTAAAGTGGGCCTAATAAGACTTTGAGATCTCTCTCTCTCTCTTTCTGTATAAATATGCATATATTGTAAAGTCTTATTTATTATTAATATTCATATGAATAAATCATGGGACTCCGTTGATTTTAAAAATGAAGACTATATTCTATATTATGTATTGCTTCTGACTTTTATGTTCATGTACAAAAAGAATAAAGCAGTTGTTTTTAAGGATGGAATATATTAATCTTCCCTAGAATTAGTCATCTACTTTAGCCCATTTTGGTACTAAATAACTCATCTCTGTGATGCTATGAGCACCTAGCAAATTATTCAAGCATTAATAAAAAATAATAATACCTAGCTCTCATATAGTGGTTTTCGTCAGTATATGTCAAGTGCTTTACAAAGGAAGTAAGTATCATTAAGCATTTACAATGTATGAGGAACTCATATAGAGGTATGTCTTTAAAAAGAGACATGTCCAAGATATGCATAGAATGGTGCACCTCCAACAGTGCACATGTGTACCAAAACTGTGTGTGTAAATCTGGTAATTATGCATGAGAACAGGCAGCTGGGATTGTATTGCAGAATTGTGGCCAAACAACTGACCAATCTTAATGCAGTTCCCTTGTGCATTATGATACTGTCTTTAATTACATGCTCGTGTACTTTTCCCCCCCACAGGATCCCTCCCTCATTCAGGGCACTGGCTGGACCTGCTCTGTGGCTGAATCAGGGTTGTGCAGTAAAGGAGACTGTTTGTTTGTTTGTAGGGCCCATGCCTCACTTGTTTAGAAGTTGGAAGGGATCTAATGAATGAGATAGGCGACTGCAGGAAGAGAAAGGAGGGTCTCATGGTTCAGAAAGTCAAATGCCACTCTAGAGAATTGGATTCTATCCCTGCCTCTGCATTACTATGTGATGCTGGGCAAATCCCTTTCATCAAAGTTTTCGAAGTTGGCCACTAATTGTGTGTTCCTCATTTTCTGGGTGCCCAGCTTGAGACACCTGGGGCTACGCACACAAAGGGACTTGACTTCGCAACGCTCAGTGGTGCAGTGCCTAATTGCCCAGTGGAATCTTCAGCCCTGAGTTAGGTGCCCTTTACAATGCCTGGGGAGAGTTAGGTACCTAAACAAGGGATTCACAGAAGCCAGAAAACTGAGTGGGGAGTCATCTAATCTAAGCCATCTTGTAGGAAATGCTGAGGAGCAGGGACTGGAATCCAGCTCTCCTACATCCCATGTGAGTGCCCTAGCCACCAAACTATACAGTCAGTCTCTCTATTTCTCGATGAATATTTAATTATGTGTACAAAGTGAAACAGCTCCAATAGGAGAGATTGAGTCACATGCCAAACGACCCAATAGCTTAGTGGTTATGGCACTTGCCTGGGATATGGGACACCTAAATTCAAGTCCTTGCTCCAAATCAGGTAGAGTGGGGATTTGAAAACAGATCTCCTACTTCCCAGGTGAATGTCCTAACCACGGGGTTACTAGGTATTCAGGGACACATACACACTCCAGACCAGACAATTCCTGACCTGGTTGCCCCCTAGAAGTCTTTTGTGTGAGGCCAGATCTGATAGGCATGTTCTGAGAACACCTACTGGATTGCTGGGATTTAGGCATAAGGTAAGGTGCCAAGCAGCTCGGTGTTGTCAAGACTTAGGTGGTTTTGCACATGCCTACCAGTGGAAACTTGGGTGCCAGGGGGATTTAGGCACCTTCAGGTTCAGGCGGCAGCTGACCAGGGAGGTTTGACCTCTGTGGTGCCTAAATGTTGAACTTAGGTGCCTAAAGTAGTATCTTTGCCTTTTTGCGGTTCTAGCCCCAGTAGTCTGATTTGCAGAAGTTCAGAGTACTCACAGCTGTAACTAGTCAATGGGAACTGTGCTTTGAATGTATAAGGTGCTATAAAATGCAAAGTACTTGAAAAATCAGGTGCTAGACTTCTCAAATTGGCATCCAAAATTACAGGAATTTTTTTATCATAATCTCTGTACCTCAGTTTTCCATCTGTAGAATAGGGACAATATAGTCCTTCCCCTCACAGAGGCATTGTGAATGCTTGTGGAGCACTCAGATTCTATAGTAATGAGCACCAAAGAAAAGCCCAGGAAGAAATTAATAATTCTGACTTCAGAGCAAGGTTTGGATGGTGTGCAGAATAAGGAGCATGGCTACACAGAGATTGATGAGGGTAAAACTAAGTAGTGAGCAACTATCCATTCCCTAAGCAATGTCCATCCTATGCACTGAATGAAGTAGGGGTCTTGTGGAAAAAATAGCATGTGATAATAGAATTAAAGACTATCATAATGCATATGCGGAGAGGGGAGCTGAAGTAAGGTTGCACAGGCAATCTTAATTCTGGCATTTTCTAACTTTTGAATCCTTGACTTTGCAGCCTTAATGTTCTTTTAATGTAGGGTTTTTTGTTTTGTTTTTATATATAACTTGGCATAGCTGAGCTATGTTAAAAAAAAAAAAAAAGAAGAACTGTAGGTAATGAAGTTTGTGATTGTGTGGGTTTTTTTTGGTTTGTTTATTTAGATGAGAGATAAATAAACATAATGGCATCAGTATGTCCTGGCTGGCCACCAGCTGGAAATCTCCTATAGTTTTCTGTGTTCCTACAGGGCATCTGGATACTGGGAGGCAGAGAGAACAAGCATATGGTGTTCCCTCTTTAAACTCTCACATTTACTCATCAGTTCCTTTTACTGGGAAGCCACTGCTCAGGTTATGTCTACACTGTGCACCCTACAGTGGCACGGCTGTGCCACTATGGCTGCACTGTTGTAAGGTAGGCATGTAGCCACTCTTTGTCACCAGGAGAGAGCTTTTCTGATGACAAAATAAAACTATCCCCAACAAGGGGTGGTAGCTTTGGCAGCGGGAGAGCGTCTCCTGCCGACAAAGCGGTGTCCACACCAGCACTTTTTGTCATTAAAACTTTTGTCATTTGGGGTGGTGGTTTTTTTTCAAAGTGCAGGCTTCCCCCATTGTTTGAATTTAAATTACCTCACTTTTAGGAGCCCCTGGTGCTAGTGAGTTACTTAGATCTAAAGACAGTTTCTCCCCCTCTCTTGGGAGTCAAACAATGTCCTGTGTTGGAAAACTGCAGTTCTATAAA
Source organism: Trachemys scripta elegans (assembly GCF_013100865.1). Lineage (NCBI taxonomy): Eukaryota > Metazoa > Chordata > Testudines > Emydidae > Trachemys > Trachemys scripta. The sequence continues at coordinate 75,924,537 of NC_048303.1, forward strand.
TTATAGGCCAGACTCCCAGACCTTCTTGGGCAGAACTGGTTATCTGGGGAGTCCTCCGGCATAGCTGACTCTGTTATTGACTCCCAAGATGCCTCTCGGGAGTATGACAGTAGGAAAGAAAGGAGGCATTGCCAGAGAGCTGCTATTGCTTGTGATCCCTACCTGGCATACTGGCCCCCTGGGAACATATGCAGCAGCCCTGGGAATGCTCTAATAAACTATGCCAGGGGTAGGCCCAGCATAAAACTGTCCCCACAATTTGGAAGCCCCAAATAGCTCCTTTGCACACATTCTTCTTTACCTTCACAACTGCCCTCAGCACAGATTGGGTGCAGCTGAGAATTTGGGCCTATTTTTCTCCCCTATTTGAGATGAAATCGTTCACATGCCCGTACTGAGCCATCATTTCCTGGAGCCATTTTCTCACTTTCAAATGCAGGATTTTGAACTCTCAAGTAATTTAAAAATAAAAAGGTAACATATTCTAGAAGAATCTCTGCCACAGATACCAATAAATTACAATAATGAGCAGAGGAACAGCAGGTCCACATATATGAGAGGTAACTTTTACTCTGATGAGAGAGAACTTTTGCAGTAAGATATAACTGCAAGAAATAATTATCAATGCTCCTTGCCCAAGGCAAGAGAACCCGGAGGAATGCATTTAAAAAAACCCCCACCACAGCATGCCGATTTAAATTAGGAATGTCAGGTATAGTACATTGTTACTTGCTTAAATGACCTACATTAGTGAAAGTTAGAGAAATATCTGTGTATGAACTTCCCTTGACTGGTAGTCCAATAACCACAAAAATTTTTTGCTGTAGTCACACATACATTATACAGCCTGGTGGTGGCTGGGACAATACTGTGTTATTTTTATAAGTACTCATTCCTGTTGTGCTCCTCACTGTGATGACTATCACTGTATGTATTACTTTACTGATTATAAGTCACTGAGCACTAGCAGGGTACTCAGGATCAGCTCTACTGCCCACTGGAAATCAGTGGGATTCTTTCAATTGTCTTCACAAGGCTTTGGATCAGGCCATCTGTGCTGCACCTAACAAAGGACAAACACGATCCATTAGGTTTGTTTGTTTTAAAGAATATGTTCTGTTTAGAATACTTATGGGTTAAATATATTTTTAAAGCAATATTTTCTTTACATAAATTTCAGTATACTGGTCCTGTTTCTTAGTTCCAACTGAAGACCACTTAGGGCAAGTTGGATGGATCAGTAAAGACACCATTTATATTCAACAATCCTGAACTTTGACTGCTAGGATGGTCCCCAATATCATTTAGAGCCGGCTTAAGGCTTAAAGCAACAGGGAATCACTGGCTGAGCTGTTGTGCCCTTTCTTTCCTCCTTTGTCGCTTCTCTGTCTCATCAGCACGTCTGTTCTCCTCAAAGTCAACTGTGGCTTGGTGTATGGTGTGGTGCCACTGTGTTCTGTTCCGCACCGAGTCCTCCCAGTTTGCTGGGTTGATGCCTCCCTTTTTAAGGTGTCCTTTCAGTATGTCTTTGAAACACTTCCTCTGTCCTCCGCAAGCCCTTCTTCTCTGACTTAACTGAGAGAACAGTACTTGCTTCGGGAGGCGAGTGTCAGGCATACATGCACAGTGGCCAGCCCAGTGGAGTTGGTATTTCATGACCTCCATGTCTATACTGCTGCTGTTGGCTGCAGAGAGAACTCAGTACAACACTATTCATGGGTTATTCCTGAAGGAGCCAAAGAGAACACAAAAAGGAGGCAGGCTAGCAACTTTATCCCACCACCATTGTCAAATGATGAGATGGAGATAAAGCGCTCTTGGTCAGGGGTGAGGGGTTTTCAACTGTGGAATAAATTTACAGAGCTTAAAGTAAAGCTTTTCCATCATAAATGGGATAATGAGGGGGAGGATGGAGCAGGGTATATCGATTTGAATCAGCAAATAGTAAACCTTGATTAAAATCTATTTTAATTTTGTTTTGCATTTGTACTTTTTAGTGGTTTTCCTAAACAAAGGTTGATTTTCACACTGGTTGGTAACCGTTAAAACATATTAACTTAAAATTATTGCCTTTACACTAACTTTCCTCCTTTTTGCTAACGAGAAGGATACACTATGTCTGTATATGTTTGTTTAAGCATTTATCTTGCCTAACATACCTGTATTCAGATTAATTTTTGTATTTTTTAATTATGTTAGAAAATGGCAAATGACTCATTTCTTATTTACTAGATGATTAATTTTTTATTTGCGATTTGTGTCAAGCTGCATTGGGATGGAAATTGGAATTCAATTAAAATACACAAAAATAGCATTTAAAAATTTTAATTAGTTAAATATCATTGCTTTAAATGTGCTGGATATGTAAGGAAAAATGTTTATCAAAATTTGTTTTGCATTTAACACTCATTTATTAAACTAAGGAAGTATGATCTGTAATTAGTGAATTGAACTGATTGTTTCTGGTCATTATGTCCTTCAGGATTGTAGAACTAATAGATCTCATTCCCTCACATCTTGTTTATATTCCAAGATTGGAGGAGGAAAACCAGCTTTCCTGCTTTTTCAACTTCCTATCAGTTTCTCAACTTTGAATGAGCTAGCCATTGAAGTGAGCTAGTTAAACAAACTGAAATGAAGAAAACATTTTCTTGGTACCTGCAGAAGAGATTATTGCTGTCAAAATCTTGTTTAGCACTTCAACACACCCTGGTACCAGGTGCTTAGTCAGTGACTTCTACCAGTGCAGTGGTTTGACTTTCTGTAACATTTCAGCAGCCATCATCTATTGCTTGAAGATTATTTTTATTTAATTACAATTATTTTGATTAAATGTAGACCTTGATATAAGTTGTCCTATTTACAAATTCAATTTTGAATACACTTATTTAAAAATGTATTTAAATTCTGATTTTTTAAAAAATAACTGATTTTTATCCACCTGAGGTAGAAAGAAATGTACGTGTATTTTTAATCAAGCAGAACTCTCTGTAAACTCAAGAAGGTAGAAGAACAAAGGACTCCATGAAATTCATGAGGGATCTCGCTCACATAGATCTAATTTACCTGTGTAGCATTCTGATGCTGCAGGGATGAGCAGTGTAGAAAACAATAGGACATAAAATCATAGAATTGTAGGACTGGAAGGGACCTTGAGAGGTCTTCTAGTCTAGTTCCCTGCACTCAAGGCTAGACTAAGTATTATCTAGACCATCCCTGACAGGTTTGTCTAACCTGCTCTTAAAAATCTCCAAAGACAGTGGTTCCACAACCTCCCTAGGCAATTTATTCCAGTGTTTAACTACCGTGACAGGAAGTTTTTCCTAATGTCCAACCTAAACCTTGCTGTAGTTTAATCCCATTGCTTTTTGTTCTATCCTCAGAGGTTAAGGAGAACAATTTTTCTCCCTCTTCCTTGTAACAACCTTTTAGGTACTTGAAAACTGTTATCACATTCCCGCCTCAGTCTTCTCTTCTCCAGACTAAACAAACCCAATTTTTTCAATCTTCCCTCATAGGTCATGTTTTCTAGACCTTTAATCATTTTTGTTGCTCTTTTCTGGACTTTCTCCAATTTGACCACATCTTTCCTGAAATGTGTCACCCAGAAATGGAGACAGTACTCCAGTTGAGGCCTAATCAGTGCGGAGTAGAGCGGAGGAATTATTTCTCGTGTCTTGCTTACAACAGTATTGCTAATAAATCCCAGAATTATGTTTGCTTTTTTTTTTTTTTTTTTCTTTTTTGCAACAATGTTACACTATTGACTCCTTTAGCTTGTGATCCTCTGTAACCCCCAGATCCCTTTCTGCAGTACTCCTTCCTAGGCAGTCATTTCCCATTTTGTATGTGTGCAACTGATTGTTGCTTCCTAAGTAGAGTACTTTGCATTTGTCCTTCAGACCAGTTGTCCAGATCATTTTGAATTTTAATCTTATCTTCCAAAGCACTTGCAACAGCTCCCAGCGTGGTATCATCTGCAAACTTTGTAAGTGCCCTCTCTATGGCATTTTTAAGCTCTCCCCTGAATGTCCTGGCTTTTTTCGCAAAACTGGGCAACTGATCAATTGGCAAGAGCAAACGGGACAAATGCCCAATTTTGCCAAAAAGAGGCTTGTGGGGAATGATTGGCAGTTCTCAGGCCAGCTCCACACATCGTGGGTGGGGGGCGCAAGGGGAGAGGGTCTGCTCAAAGTGGCAAGTGCTGACGCCAGCTCCGCATGTGCGGGCCGGGGGGGGGGGGGGCAGGAAATATGCTCACCCTACCACAGCCTGGCCAGGCGGTGGGGCCTTGGGGATGGGGAGAAGGGGAGGGGGGAACAGGAGTAGCAGGGGGCAGGGCCACATTTTCGGTGCTGTTGGCCCCCAAATTGGCCGAGACCCCTGGGCATGGGCCCTGTGGGTTCTTGCGTTAATCCATCACTGACAATCAGTATCCATTTCTCCCATTTTTGTTTTTCTTTGTTTGTTTTTTCGTCCTTCAATCATTTTTTCATATGAAGAGCAAAGTAAGTACAATAAAAGGAAGAATCATGCTGTCAGGCAATTCCTAGGCTAGAGAAGAAATGCTGGTACACAACAGGCACATCAGTATAACAGTAAGCACAGATGGAATGTCAATAACAAACTGCACAAACCTCTCAATAATACAGTAGATATGCACCAACCATTGATTCTTTTGAACACATGCAGTGGCTTCTTGCACTTAAATATGTAAAGCATGGTCTCAGTTTGGTAACTTTTGAGAGAGAGAGAAAATGAGACTCACATTTATTGGGAAAGTGACTTTGAATAAAGTAAGAAGATCCTTTAGGAAAATGTAGAGCAATATAATTATGTATATGGTGTTTAGTCTTGGAAGGTAAAGAGCACTGGCACACATGCTAAGGGTAAGCACATAAGTAATCCATTGATTTCAACAATGCTAAGCACATGCTAAGTGCTTTGCCAGTGGGTATCAATTTGCCTCAAGATAGGAAGAGCAGCCATTCATGTTGTATTTTGTATTCTATATTTTTAACATAGAGATTGGGCCTCCAGTCAGTTGCATGGGCATCTATCAAAGCAGTTCCAGTGTACAAAAGAATCTGCTTCATGAAGTTAACATAATCTGCTATTGTAATTAGTCACCAAATACCCCAACCTCAGACTGAACCTACTGTACTTTCAATTAATTAATTAATCAATTTGTTCCTATTTATTTATTGTGAAAGACCTAAGAAAATGGATTTAGGTAAGAAACCTGTAATTCAGTCTTGCTTTCACATTACATTACGATAAGGGCCAAATTTGACCCTGAAGACACACTTGGGGATCCTGTTGACTTCATCAAAGGTTGCAAATCAGCAAAATTTGCCCTGAAGGTACTTTCTATTATCTGAACGAAGATTTCCAGTTTGCCAAAGGAAGGGGGAAAATTGTGATTCAGAGGTTATTACTAGTATAGATCTTATTCTTTTAAAATTTGTCTCAGATGTGCTGCAACCTAGACGTAAATCAATCAAAGACTTAGAAATAAGGCAATCAAATGTGAAGGGTATAATATTTCATGTTAATTTGAAATGCATGGCTGTTAATGAGTCACAGAATGTTTTAAAACATTTGTCTAGTTTTCATAGAGATATATCAAATTTTTAGTGCCTTTGCTATTAATCTTAGGTTTTATCATAATTAGAATTTGCTAACACAGACAAAGCATGACATCAGATTCACAAGCAATTTACTTTGGCTATAAATTAGGACAATGACTGAGGAAAATTGAACTGTAATAGTCGGACAATTAAGCTAATTTTGGGTGAGAGAAATTTCAAGCCTTGAGAAGCTTTTGTAAAAACGTCTGAATTCCAATTTTTGACTGCTGAAACCACCAGGTCAATAATTGTTACTTAATCAAATAATTTGGTATGGTTTGGTATGTTTACTTCAGTCAAGATAATCTTTTCAGCCTAAGACCTCCATTATAGAACAGCAGGTTTATTATCACAAGTGCCAATAACTGACACATTTTAAAGAATCAAAGGAATATCGATGACCCCCAGGAGACTGAAATTTTCTTATGGCCAGAATGAAGGGCTAAAGGAAAGAAATGTCTGGTATTGTTCCACCAAGTAACTGACCTTAAAATAGATGGTTCCCTTCAATATTGTGATATGGTTCAGAAATATCTTGCCCAAAAATATGTTTCTGGTCTAGTTAAATTCTGCCCTGCATGAGGAACATTCTTGGTAACAGTTTTATTATGTTTGCTTTTAATTTATTTCAGGTAGTGCCTACAATGTGCTACACACTTTCAAATACAACTAAAAGCAAGATCTCTGCCTCAAGACTTTACCTTCTAAAAGACAAAACAGGTCAATTGTCAAACTAAAAAATAAATGGGATTTTAACACACTTTATTTTAAAAAGATCAGACCACCATTAATAAAAGTCACCGGGTGGAATTGGATCCGTTAGGTCAATACTGAGCACTTCTGAAAATCATATTACAGATGGATGATGCCTATGGTTAAGCTTGCCCATATCTCATTCTATGATCCTGGTTTTAGTTGTTTATAATTTTGCCAAACTTTGTCACTTCTGGGCATGAGATTAAGAAAAAATACATTTTGTGCCATGTTAAAATAAATATTGCAACTATTTTACTGAGAAGCTTTAGTATCCCCTGGCTTTGGAGCAAGAGCTTGAAATTTAGCATTTTTGTGTGAGGGATGTGCCCTTTGCTGTCCCTGTAAAAATTTGCCCAATTTTGGTCAAGTTATAAATCTTTGAAAAAAATCTCAATTCACGCATGCTCAGCAGAGAACTGTTAGCATTTGACAGCTAAATTCTCCAGAGATTCCATCTGTACTGGGTATGCTCTAGCTCAGAGCTATAGGGGCTAAGCAGCATTTAGTAGTGATTTAGGTGACCAGTCAAACAGTGCAAATAGCCAGGGGTCTTAGGACTGGATTCTGACTTTAGGCACAGCACTGCGCAAAGAGTGCTGCATGTGCTGTACTACCACAAGTATAGCTCCAGGGGACACTGTGCCATCAGACACACCCCTTAGTCCCAATTCTTGCCCTGCTTTTCTTGCAGGGAGCAATCATTTATAATTGCCTATACCAGTGGTAATACTATCGCTTTTCACCCACAGTGCTGGTTCAGATACTCTGGTAAGCAAGTACGGGGAGGAACTGCAGCTTTACACGTTGTTCACCTGTCCCTACCACTTGCTCAGGGAAGGGAGTAAATGGACAAGTAGCCCTGCTCTCTCTAAGTAGTCCCAGTAGCCGGCATAAGGTGTAAGAGGGGAGTCTTATTCCCTTGCATGGGCATGTTGTCCAAGTCACAGTCTGACCTTTAATGATCAGTTCACAAACAATTTATAGAGTGAATCTGTTCACAGAAAAGATTTGAACAATTAATACAAAAAAACCTGTGGATATTTCATGAAAAAGGGACCAAACTCAGGGAATAAATTATTGCATGTTTTCCACCCATCTCTTATCGTTCCTGGTGTAGAATATGCTTTTTAAAATATTAACACAATTTGGCTCTGTCTGCACTGGGAGGCCAACCCATGGTGGGAACTGTTTTAGTTAAGAATGTGCCTGGTGTGACTTTCAACACTGTTCTCTGTGCCTAATGTGGATGGTACAAGAGTACCAGGCTCAATTAGCCTTTTTCCTGTAGGGTTCATATAAAAATTGGTCATGAAACAGCACTGACTCTACAGGAGGTACTGCAACACTGCAGTTATGTATTAATTGGCAAGGGATTCAACAAAGAATTTGTTACTGAATTTCTTGCACAAAGCTACATTTAATGTCAAATGCTATTTTGCTGCAACCCTGTAATTAAACCCAGGGCACAATTATTACATGTAACTTCACTCTTTCTGTGAACATTTTGCCTTGGATATACTCAGTAGGATTTACTATTCATAGCAACAGCTCAGATCATATGAAATTCACTTGGTATTCATGGGGTGGTTGCATGTGCTTTCAGGTGATCCTTTGTACTTCAACATTAGTTAATGGATATTTTAAAAAATAAAGTGTTATCCATTTTCTTCCTCTCTTTCTAGTTTAAAACCTTTAATTCCCTTCATTAGAGTTCTGCTAAAAACAGGTTTTTCTATGGGAGTTAAATCACAGAGCTTGCTTTACAATAATTAAAGCAAAGTGCAAGAGAATGTGAAGTCACTTACACAAACGACAAGCCAAGGAATCAAAGAAAAACAGTACTGGATTTATAGTTGCACAATGGACCATGATGCTGATATTAAAAATAACCTTGCTAGGGAAGCAAGTGGAACATGTCATTGTTATGAAATTTACAGGCACGATCTTTAATTTGGCATGATTAATATATATTGATATGCCAATGAATGTGGACTCCATAAACTAGCCTCTAAGAACATTGGTGGTTCTTATCTGAGCCTCAAGAACAGTGCAGAATTTCTGACAAATTCCACATGGGTCTAAAGAATTTGTTTTTGATGGATTCACCTTAACACACATGACCTGTGCAGGAACATCCTAGATAATGACTGTGGTATGACCATGAAATACTTTACTGGTCATGTAAATCTAGGGAAATTTTCTAAGCATTCCTGCACAAAGCACATATAGGATCAAACCCTCATATCCCTCATATCCAGGCACCCCAATGATGTCCATGGGATTGCCTGGGTGTAAGTGAGGGCAAAATTTTGCCCACAGTATATATTAACACCACCCTTCACATTGCAAAAGAAACATATGCTGCAACAATTGTAATAAACTCCTGCTATTGAGGTCTAAACAAAAGTTTTGTCTAAATAAAACAGATTTAATTAGTAGAATTAAGCAAGCTCATGTAATTTCTGATAGTAACCAGGCATGGCTTGGGTATAAGGGCACCTATATGGTCAGAGTCTGATTCTCTATTGCCCTACACCTCATGTGGTTCTTTTCACCAGTGAAAAGTGCATGTGTAAAATGCTACCATTCTGATTTGGTAGCATTTTATACACATTTTGCACTAGTGTAAATTACTCTACAAGGTACAGGGCTACAGCAAGTTGGCTCCTGGGTCTTTTCATGGCTGAATTAAAATGCAAGGAGCCAAATTCAGAGTTACACCAAGGATGAATCTGTCTCAAATACACTACTGTAACTTAATGCAGGAAGTGGGCTTGAAGCCTGAACAATAAGAGCTGTGATGGTATAGTCCATCCTTTCTCTTTTATGGCAGACATGTTAAGATGAGTCTGCTGATTTAGTCTTTGTCTGAACGATTTTTTCCCACACTCTATTCAGTTTTCATTTAGTTTTGAGGAATAAGACTTTCTATACTATGTTTCAGTTGGCTAACTATCATTGAGAATTTTAAGGAATAGAGCTACTTAGGAGTCTAGAAAAGAGCAGATTATCCAGTGAATAATGCTGGGATAGGACTAGGGTAGTGGAAGCAGGGGTTATAGATTAGTATTCTGCCAACATTTAACCACTTGCCCAAGAAGTAATTGCAAACAAAACCTTCAGGTGGTGGCTATAGAGAGAGTAAATGGGTTTTATGTGGTAACATATGAGAGCTACTTAGTATCACTTCAGAATTTGTGGAATGGCTGTTTAATTGCTTTTTGCATGTCAAGTACACTTTGAATTCATTCTGTGATGCTAACGGCCTGGAAAAAGTCATTTTCGGGTTAAAGACAACACAGACTGGTCTCCAGGCATAAATTCACTGAGCATTTAACTTCATATTGCAAATGCAACCAAATTCTGTGGACTTCATCTCTCTAAAATTAATCAAGCGTGATTCTCATCTACACTATTTTACACTGCTCTCACATATTATACTTGTACCAGGAACATTAAATTTGCACCCACTTTAAGGCCCTTGACCCTTCTAGAACAGAGTAAAAAATCCTTAGTATAAGAGAAAATCTGGCCAAATGTCTGCAAAGCTGCAGAACTATCACCTGATTATAGATAGAGAATTTGTTTCTATCCATTTTTCTTATTCACAGTTCTATAAAAATTGCTTCAAAACTATGATGCTGTAACAAAATCCTGGACAAGATACTGCTGATTTTCAGTTTTCTTCCAAACCTTTCTGTAAATCTTTCATTCTGACAGTAAAACTTACAATTTTTAATAACAGCTCTGATCATATTGACTTTGTTTTTATGAGGATTTCATGTATATTTCATATTCCAAGTGATCATTTATGCTATATTACTAGTTATTGAATGTTGTAAAAAAGTACTTATGTGCTTTAATTGCTTTAATCATATTTTAAAACATAACAAATTTTCATGCTAAAAATCCTGATTGCAGTTGCTTTTGCACACTTATTGCATAAATCTGGCTTAGCAGGATATGCATTTGAACGTGAGTCACTGGCAGAATTTCTCCCTTTTCAGTGAAGAATTTCTTCATTTCCAAAGAGCATAGCATTTTAACTGTGAGACTCATATTTTTAGCCTCTGATTCTGCCATTCTTATTCATATTGAATAGTACCTTCCTTTGTGAGTGAAATGAATGGAGCTAATCATGTAGTAGGGCACTATCCAAATTGGGTAAAAGTAACAGAATTGGGCCATTTATGGAAATCTTTCTTATCACAGGCTTCACTTTGAAAATGTTGTTTTTGGTGGTGTTTTTTTTTTTCTTTTAATCTGACCAAGATTTTCCAAAGTGATTAGTGATTTTGGGGGACTAACCTGAGACATCTTAAAGACATTTCAGAAAACAATGAGTTCTCACCCTCTGAAAATTAGGTCCCTTTAAAAGGTGTCTCAAGTTGAGCACTCAAAAATTAAAGAACCCAAAATCTCTAGGGTTTCTATTTAAATAACTTTATTTCTAATTATATAGTGCCAATGGTATATGGTAGTAGGTCTCTTGAAGATAAGAATGAATACAAAATCTCTGCACTAAGAAGATTGCAATCTAAATAAAAGAGTATGCACTTGAAGAAGGTTTGCCCAGGATTTTAACTAACAATGGGGTAAATGTCTAACTATTACCTTGGAAAAAAATATGGACCAGATTCTGCTCTCAGATATAATACTGCAGCTAGTGGGGTTGCACCAGTGTAACTGAGAACAGTATATGACATCTGTAGAAAGTATAAACAACTTGGGACATTGTTCACGTAGGCTAAAAACAGATTTTAAAACATAGGGGCCAAATTTTGTCCAATTTATACTCCTTGGAATCTCATTGACTTCAGAGGAGTTTCATTGGGCTTAAATAAGATGAAGACTTATTTTTATGTAGTCTCTTTTAAAAAGTCAAACAAATAACATATGGCCTATCAAGGCTTGCCCTTAAAAACCCAGACAATAAAATCAATCTGCTAAATATTATACCATAAGTACCCACAAATCTATTCCCTCCTTTCCCAGTGATCTCTTGAACTGATATGCTGGTATACTAATTACATGAGTTCATTGGCACTGACATTTTGTTCCAAACTCCATCCACTGTTTGTGCAAAATGAGTTCTTCTTAAAATTGCTTATCCTAATCTTTTGCCTGAATTTCAAGTTGTTAACCCTTATTTTCATATTAACTATCTTAAATAGCTTCAGTCCATTTCTTTATAATTCTCAAGATCTAATAAGTAATAGACCGGTACAAATTACTCCAGAGTGTCCTAGTTTTCTTATCTATAGAAAAGCATGCCTTTCATAATATATGACCATCCCAAATCTTGATTAATTTCCTTTCAATAACATGATGATCTGCTCAAAATAGCAACAGTAGAATAGTTTTCCTTAAAAGCTTTCAGTGATGCCTTCAGAAAGCTAGATAACATTATAGAAGTAGTCTCTATACTTAGTATAGTCCAACTACACCCTCTTCTTAGGGATTTTTGTGCTAACATTGATTAGTTACTAAGGCAACTGGAACATCCTCAAAGTTGATGATGACTATCTCATGATTATAAGACANTGGCCTTAAACTCTGACTCTATACTAGGTTCTGAGGGAGAGTATTCTCTAGTGGTTACAGACTCTTCTGTCTTTGCTTCCTTCTGACTCTGTGCCTCCCACACCTCAACAAAGCCTGATCCCTTCCATCCCTGGCTTCTCTAGCCTATCCTTGTCTCTCATAGCCTATTCTCGGCTCCTTGTCTCAATCCCAACCCCAGTCTCCATATTAAACCCCATCAACACCTTTTCCTAGTCTCCTGCTCAGCACCGTACCCCTTTGAATTCCAGTCAAACAGCTTCCTACTCCCTGGATCCTGGGAGGGGGGAGTGGGGGGGAAGACAGGAGGGGAGGGCACTGAGAACTCAGGAGAAACAGTCCTTGGACCCTGTCATCAGTAATTTCAGGGGAAGTCTTGCTTGACTTCTGCAGCCCTGGGCTGGTACGTATTCAGTACAGACAGAAACATTGGAGAATTTAACAAGTCTCTACTGAGCATGTAAGAACAGTGGTTCTCGGAGGCTTATAACTTGGCCAAATTTGGATGGATTTTCACAGGGACAGTAAAAGGCATGTTCCAGACCACAGGGTGACCCCATCCTGCCAAGTTTCAAGTACAGAGGTGCTAGAGTTTCTCAATAAAATGATTGTGATAATTTTTTAAATATGGGTAGAACAATGTATTTTCCCCTATCTTATTCTGGGATATGGCTGAACCATTTTTGCTGAAATTTTCCAGAAATATTCAGCCTGAGGCAGTCACACAGCATGGAAAACTTCAGTCCAAATAGTTAAAGACTGGCAAAGTTATAAGCAACCGAGAGCAGGGTTGTAGATTCATAGATTCTAGGACTGGAAGGGACCTCGACAGGTCATCGAGTCCAGTCCCCTGCCCACATGGCAGGACCAAATACTGTCTAGACCATCCCTGATTGACATTTATCTAACCTACTCTTAAATATCTCCAGAGATGGAGATTCCACAACCTCCCTAGGCAATTTATTCCAGTGTTTAACCACCCTGACAGTTAGGAACTTTTTCCTAATGTGCAACCTAATCCTCCATTGCTTCTTGTTCTAACCTTAGAGGCTAAGATGAACAAATTTTCTCCCTCCTCCTTATGACACCCTTTTAGATGCCTGAAAACTGCTATTATGTCCCCTCTGTCTTCTCTTTTCCAGACTAAACAAACCCAATTCTTTCAGCCTTCCTTCATAGGTCATGTTCTCTAGACCTTAATCATTCTTGTTGCTTTTCTCTGAACCCTCTCCAATTTCTCCACATTTTTCTTGAAACGCGGTGCCCAGAACTGGACACAATACTCCAGTTAAGGCCTAACCAGTGCAGAGTAGAGCGGAAGAATGACTTTTCATGTCTTGCTCACAACACACCTGTTAATGCATCCCAGAATCATGTTTGCTTTTTTTTTGCATCACACTGTTGACTCATATTTAGCTTGTGGTCCACTATAACCCCTAGATCCCTTTCTGTCATACTCCTTCCTAGACAGTCTCTTCCCATTCTGTATGTGTGAAACTGATTGTTCCTTCCTAAGTGGAGCACTTTGCATTTGTCTTTATTACACTTAATCCTGTTCACCTCAGACCATTTTTCCAATTTGTCCAGATCATTTTGAATTATGACCCTATCCTCCAAAGCAGTTGCAATCTCTCCCAGTTTGGTATCATCTGCAAACTCAATAAGGGTACTTTCTATGCCAATATCTAAGTCGTTGATGAAGATATTGAACAGAGCTGGTCCCAAAACAGACCCCTGCGGAACCTCACTTGTTATACCTTTCCAGCAGGATTGGGAACCATTAATAACTACTCTCTGAGTATGGTTATCCAGCCAGTTATGCACCCACCTTATAGTAGCCCCATCTAAGTTGTATTTGCCTAGTTTATTGACAAGAATATCATGCGAGACTGTATCAAATGCCCTACTAAAGTCTAGGTATACCACATCCACCGCTTCTCCCTTATCCATAAGACTCGTTATCCTATCAAAGAAAGCTATCAGATTGGTTTGACATGATTTGTTCTTTACAAATCCGTGCTGGCTATTCCCTATGACCTTACCACCTTCCAAGTGTTTGCAGATGATTTCCTTAATTATTTGTTCCATTATCTTCCCTGGCACAGAAGTTAAACTAACTGGTCTGTAGTTTCCTGGGTTGTTTTTATTTCCCTTTTTATAGATGGGCACTATATTTCCCTTTTCCAGTCTTCTGGAATCTCTCCTGTCTCCCACGATTTTCCAAAGATAATAGCTAGAGGCTCAGATACCTCCTCTATTCACTCCTTGAGTATTCTAGGATGCATTTCATCAGGCCCTGGTGACTTGCAGGCATCTAACTTTTCTAAGTGATTTTTAACTTGTTCTTTTTTTATTTTATCTTCTAAACCTACCCCCTTCCCATTAGCATTCACTATGAGACTGGGGGGAGGGATAGCTCAGTGGTTTGAGCATTGGCCTGCTAAACCCAGGGTTGTAAGTTCAGTCCTTGAGGGGACTACTTAGGGAATCTAGGGCAAAAATCAGTACTTGGTCCTGCTAGTGAAGGCAGGGGGCTGGACTTGATGACCTTTCAGGGTCCCTTCCAGCTCTATGAGATAGGCATATCTCCATATATGTTAGACATTCCTTCAGACTTCTCAGTGAAGACTGAAATAAAGAAGTCATTGAGAATAGTAAGTATTGGGTAACCTTAACTTATAGGCATCACTACCTGTGCCACTCATATGCACATAAAATGAGAACTCAAAGAGAACTCTGTCAACTTTATATTAGACCTTCCAGGCACAGGTATTCCAGGCAGAGGCTGTGTTTGTTTCTGATCCCTGTCTCTTCACAGTTCTAAGACTGCACAGATACAGGTCCTACCCCTAGTAAATCAGCTTTCTTAACAGACTGTCACTACCACCCTTCCTCAGGATGATCTGCTATCTTCCTGTTAGTCCCTTTGTTACCCAGGGTTACCTAAACCCAAAGCTCTTGGTAACTTTACTCTCTGTGAGTTGGTATCCAGAAATAAACCAAGGGAGATGCAGCACCTCCATCTGCTATATGTCTGGCATAAATCACAAAAAGTCAAGTGCTTTTACTTAAAGCCTTTACTTAGTCTCCAACACTCTCTCCAGAATGCCTTTACTCAAAGTCCCTGTTTTATTTAGTCTCAAGGACATACAAACATAATAGGTTCCAGAGCACCCCCAAACAATAGTTACCCATGCTCTGGGGGAGGGGTCTTTAGTGGTCAAACAACAAGGTTCAAGTGGCCAGCTAGCTTCCTGTTGCTGGGGATTCCAAGAGATGTCCAAAAGGTCAAATCCAAATCCCTCAGACCTGTCTACCCCTTTTATGTTAGTAACTTCTACAATTATATCAACAAGTCAACCAAAGAAAAACCATTAAGAAAGCACTTTTAAAGCTCTTATATAGATGTGCTTTTGGAGAGTCCGCAGTCCCACACATGATGCACCAGAAGTCAAATATAGATAGACTTCCTGTTTTTCACAGACGCTTACCCCAGCATATCAGGTAAGTCGCAGTCAGGCCCACATCTTGTGACCGCTCCCTCCCCCAGCTTTGCCTTAGTGATGCTAAGGCTGGTACAAAGGCTTACAGGTGCTACTCTTGGCAATAAGCACAGTAATCAATATTCCATCCCAATAATTGGCACTGGCTTGAGCACCTGGCTGGTTGCTAAAAATGCATTCAAAAACCTTGAAATGCTGACATGGCCTGAGAATATCCCCTTTGTGAAATTTTCAGATAAGAAGATCACAAGAGAAGGTAAATTCTGAGCTTTATGTGGAAACCAGATGTTCCACATTATAATTTGAATGTTTTCTCTAAACGAAAAGACAGACTTGATCAAAGACATCATCATGCAGTCAATTTATCTCAGCAATTCAAGTAGTGGGACTGAATACTATTCATTTAAAAATGCTATTTATATGGAAAAATATCTGATCATTTCATGCTTGTGATCTGAATTTCTTCCTTAGTATTTTTCTCAGTAATATAATAAGATATACCTGTTTTATTATTTTTATTTCTAGTTTAAGAAAAAACACTTGTTTTAAACCATATTTTCAGCACATTCCATCATGAAGAAGGAAAATATCATCACTGAAACCATAGTGTGAATCACAAAAAAAGTATCCTATTTTTTAAAGGTGCAGGCAATCTTATTCATAACTCAGCAGTATGAACATTGAGTAATTCTGACCCAAGTTTGTGATCTTTTATTCTGTCATTGTGACATACCAAATATCTCCTATACTATATTAATTATCTGTGTACATATTTCTTTAAAAAGACTATCTTAAAGGTATATTTTAATGTATATTTTCCCAATACGTAATGAAAGATAATTTAGAATAGGAAAAAATTGTCTGTGTTCTACTCAGTATGAGAGAAAGTATTCTATATATCTCAGTGAAATGCTGTCAATAATTTAAATAGGGGATTCTAAAAACTGTATGATAAACCCTATGTAGCAAGGGGAATGCATTTGCAGAGAAGCATAATGGGATAGGTATTCATTAGTCTTCCTATTTAAGCAAAAACAAGTTGTCATAAGCATAACCAAGGATGGAGTCAATACTATTTGGCAAATAAACTGAGATTAAGATGCCCTCTGCTGGAAGTGTTTATACTTTGCTCCTGAAACATTTGCCAAGTATAGTGGGAGGCTAGCACTGTGTTTGACTTGTATGATTTTGAAACGGAAGTCTTAGTGTGTGGATTTTGAAGGCCATCTGGATTTTTTTTTTTTTTGTAACCTGTCTATCACTTGGTATAGTGTGGGCACTCCAAAGGCAAAAAAGTTGATCTTCATAATTTTTATGATCGTTTTTAAGACAGGGCTGGCAGGGGTTTTGATGAGTTCCAGTACACCAGTACTACAGTTGGAGCATAGACCTGACACAGTCTCATTCTTATTCCTATAATGATCCCAGGTTTATGCACAGTGTGCAGTCATCATTAAAAAGTTAATAAAAGACACTTTTACTACATCTAAGATGCTGCAGTTTTCTCCTGTGATCAGAAGATGAATTACTTCACGATTGCCCTGCTGTTGAAAATGCTGATTTTTGTAATAGCAACCTCTGTGTGGGATGACTGTGCAACTCAATGTGAGCAAATGATTGTAGCATTTTGGGCAAGTCTGCTTAAAACTCAAATTGAGTCAATCTGTGGTAACTAAATTTATAAAATTATGCATTTACACACAATACATTTTAAAAACATTTAGTGTGTGTTAATTGAGGAATGTTATAGCCCTTCTTTGGTTAAGGAGAAAGAAAAAGGAAAAATACATTGTTCTTAATTAATCAATTAGAAAAATGATCCAAATGATCTAGAGGCAGTGTGGTCTAATGTACTAAGTACAAGAATGGGAACCAGCATGTTCTGAGTTAAGCAATTCTGATTCTGGCCCTGACTCACACCTCTAAATTTTCTGCACCTGTAAAATGGGGATAAATACTTATCCAGCTCACAGGGGTATTGTGAGGGTTGATTGGTTAATACTGTTATGCTGAGAAATAGGGGTGACTTCATGAATCACAAACTTCTTTGAGTTTGGTGTGAATGCACCCTTTAATTCATCCTGACAGATATGTTAATTGATCAGAAACACTCCTCCACCCAAAAGACATAAGGGAGTTGTGAACCCACCCAGGTTTTTGGACTGAGTGAGTTGGAGGGCTTTCGCTGAATATTGTTTTTGGATAGAGTAGAGGTGTGTGGGAAGGCAGAAGAAACAAACAAACAAAAAAATCTGGGAGTGACTAAGGCCTGATCTACACTGAAAATGTAGCTTGACATAGCTGCATCACTTGAGTTTGAAAAATTACACACCCTGGAGCACCATAACTGTGCTGCCTGAATCCCTGGTATAGACTCATAGACTTTAAGGTCAGAAGGGACCATTATGATCATCTGGTCTGACCTCCCACATGATGCAGGCCACAAAGCCGTCCCTACCCTTTCCCTTGACTCTGCTGTTGAAGTCCCCAAATCCTGTGGTTTAGAGACTTCAATTAGCTAGCGATCCCTGCCCCATGCTGCGGACAGGGCTGGCTTTAGGCCGATTCAGCCGATTCGGCTGAATTGGGCCCCGCGCCAAGAGGGCCCCGCGCTGCAGCTGTCCACCCCGCCCCCAGCTCACTTCCCCCTCCTCCCCTCCCCTGAACGCTCTGCCCCCTGCCCTGCTTCCCGCGAATCAGAGATTTGCGGGAAGTCTGAGACGAAGCAGGGGCGGGCCGGCAACACAAGGTAAGCTGAGGTGGTGGGGGCGCGAGAAGGGCTCTGGGGAGGCGCGTCCCATTCCCACAGGCCCCAGCGGCTCTGGCCCGGCTTGGCTCCAGACCGGCCCCCGCAGCACGGCGCAGCCCGGGTCTGGCCCGGCCCCCGCGGCGCGGCCCGGGTCTGCTCCGGCCCGGCCCGGTCCCCGAAGCTCGGGTCCCGTGGCACGGCTCGGGTCCCCCCCCCCCAGTGCGGCCCCCCGCGGCGTGGCTCGGGTCCCGGCCCCCCGGCACGGCGCGGGTCGGGGCTCCCCCCCCCCCCCCCCCCCCCCCGGAGCGGCTCGGGTCTCCCCCCCACCCCCTCCCCACGCGGCTCGGGTCTCCCCCACCCGGCGCGGCCCCTGCGGCGCGGCTCCGTGTCGGACCCAATCCTGGCAACCCCGGCCGGAGCGCGGCTCGATTCCTGGGGGCGGGGCTTGCAGCAAGCCCCGCCCCCAGGAATCGGGCCCCGCTCTTGCTAAAGCCGGCCCTGGCTGTGGAGGAAGGCGAAAAACCTCCAGGGCCTCTGCCAATCTACCCTGGAGGAAAATTCCTTCCCGACCCCAAATATGGCGATCAGTAAAACCCCGAGCACGTAGGCAAGATTCTCCAGCCTGACCCTCATTAGCCATTATACTATTATACTATTTACCTGCCATGGCACGCTGTTCCTTTGACTAAAATCATGTTATCCCATTAAACCATTCCCTCCATAAACTTATCTATAGACATGACTATGTCAATGGAAGAATGAGCTGGTCAACCTAGCAGCCATTGCTCATGGAGGTGGACTTAATATAGCAATAGAAAAAACCCTTCTGATGTTGTAATGTGCATTGCTGCTGTGATGTAGCTATGCTGCTGTGGCCTCCATAGTGCAGACAAGCCGTGAGAGACAGCCAGCCAGAAGAAGCAGCATGGTGTCCTAGGAGAAACCTGAAGCTTTGGGTCAAGGGTGGAGGCTGAAATGATGTTCTTGGTGCTGTGAGCAAAAGAACCTGTTTCTTGCTATTTGATTCATTCTGTGTTCAGAGACCCAAAACGTTGTACATTTGTTTTAAATAAACAAGATTGCATCAAAGAAAATACCAGACTCCACTAATTTCTACTTTCAAATGGAACATTCCCAGGGCCCTGAAATTTGACCAGGGGCTCCGGTCGAAAAGAGGCAACAATACTTTGAAGATGTAGAACTCTATAAAAGTGATACGTATTAATATTTTTCTAAGAATTCTAAAGACAGTGGGGGTGGTTCTTACAAGGAAATATAGCTTGCAGAACATCTTGCTCTTTGGTGAAACCAACTGGTAATTATATGCAATGTTGTAGCCTAATGGGTCTCAGGATACTACCCACTGACTTGTAATTTATATTTGTGAATGGCTAAATTCTGTTAATTCCTCTGATCCTAACAATAAATTCTATCCAAATCAGTGTGGAGAGCTAAGCTGATGAATACTAGGAAAAATGTGACTAATGTTTTGATGTGTTTAAAGAGAAAGTTGCAACTTACTTTCTTCAAATACACACAAAGGGCCAAATTCAGATTTTTTTTGAGTAGTCCTTTACTCTGCAATTAGTTGTGTTAAAGCCAATGAGACTATTCATGGAGGGAGGTGATACTCAATGCAAGAATCTCCTTTTCCTGTGTTTTGCTGTTTGCCCCATTGTGATGTTGCACTCCATATGTTTTATGGAAATATGTTTATAAGTGTGAATATAAAGTAATTGGAATATGCTTTATGCAAAAGGTCTCTTGTAAGGTATCATTACAAACCTTATCTATTGAGGGCTTGGCTACACTTGCAGCTGTAGAGCACTTTAAGTTAAACCGGCCTTTGGAGAGCACACTAGGGAAAGCGCTCCAATCTGTCCACACCAAGAGCTGAAAGCGCACTGGCATGGCCACATTTGCAGCACTTGCAGCTGCATTGGAAGCGGTGCATTATGGGCAGCTAGCCCAGCGTTCAAGTGGCTGCAACGTGCTTTTCAAATGAGGGTGGGGTGGAGTGTGAGTGTGGGGGGGAAAGAGAGTGGGTTTTTGGGGTGCTGTGTGTCAGCACGCTGTCTTGTAAGTTCAGACTCCCCTCCCTCCCCCGCCTCTCACTCACTCAAAGGAAACATTAACTGTTTGTTTTTTTTCTCAGACCAGATAAGCAGCCGGCACTCCGAAACGGAGCTTTGAAAGGGCACTTCCGCGTCCCGAGTTCACAACAAAGACAAGAGAGGCCACTTCAGTTAAGGGGATTATGGGACGTTTCCGGAGGTCAATTAGAGCGTTGTAACATTATTTCTTGTTTACACTGTCACTGAAGCATCTCACCCAATACGCAACAGCTGTTAATCCTCTTGGGGAGGTGGAGTACCAGGAGCGCTCCAGCCAGGGAGTCAGAACACTCTACGTGTCTTGCCAGTGTGGACGGGGAGTAAGGTAGAGTGCTCTGAGAGGCTTTATTGCGGTATAATGTGCAAGTGTAGCCAAGGCCTGAGTGTGTATCATTCTTGTAGCTGAAGCTAGAAATATGAAGTATTACTCTGAAGTCCTATTGTAAACTATGCAAAGTGTGGGCCATTAATGGTGGTTTAGAAACTTGATGGCTCCCATTAACCAGGATAATTGGTTGTAAATGGCTCTGTTTACTTGTAAGCCTTTCTGTGTTCACGTGAGTCAGGCCAGAAAGAATGGAGGCTTGGGGTCTCACAGGACATGTGACCATGTCACCTGGTACTGGAATCCATCTTAAACCTGGTGCTTTTCCATTTAGAAGATGGGGTGCAGGGCCGGCCCACAACATTTTGGCACCTGAGGCGGGGAGCTCAAATGATGCTCCCATGCCCCCTTGCTTGGGCCAAAACTTTGAAAGGTCTCAATTCTGCCTTCTTCCTGTTCTACTTCTCTCATGGTACTGCTCTGCTACGTGCCCCAACAAAGGAGAACTAACAACTTAAAATGCCTTGTTCAATTTTAAGTTACACTTAACTTTCCAACACCTGAACAGCAAATGTAACTTTTCTTGTCTGAATAGTAAACACTGGTATTTTTATCTGTTTGAATAATCAAAGTGGTGCTTTCCGTGCCTTCTTGGTTGCAAAGATTTGAACTGCTTCCTGAAGGTTCACAGTCTGGACCAGCTCATGCTCTATTGAGATGGCTGCAAGGCCGACCAGCCTCTCCTGTGTCATTGTGGAGCGTAGATGTGTTTTTATTAACTTCAGCTTGGAGAAGCTGCGTTCTCCACTGGTAACTGTTACAGGAAGTGTTAGAAGTATGCACAGAGCAACAAAAGCATTTGGAAAGAGGGTGGTCATCTTATTTGTGCACATATATTCCAGAACCATCTTTGGAGTTGATCCTGCTGAAATGTATCTTGAAAGGGCTTTCAGTTCATCACCTAAATCACTCGCATCAATATCGCACATGTCATCATGTGTCAACACTGTCTCTAGTGCCCTGCGTTGCTGGTGTAGGTCTTCAGGTATAGTGAGGAGTTTTGGAATATCATACAACATCCCAAATATACTACTGTGTTCCTTGAGCTGTATGAAACGTTCTTCAACTGACTGTATTGCACAATCTAGCACCTGGTTAAAGAATTCAACTTTGAATTGTTGTTTGGAGTCTCTTATGGGATTATCCCGTGCCTCGTAATCAAAATGTCATCTTCTTCGGTGACTCTTGTATTCTTGAATGGGTGGGAAAACAGCTTCAGTGTGAAGTTCCTCTGCCAACTTCTGTGCACTCTTCAGAACGTTTTGAAATCCCTCATCTGACCGGTAACACTGTAGGTATGACTTTGCTTTGTCCAGTTGTTCCATTGCTCCAGATATATCAAGGTCAACACCTGGGAGTCTCTTGCTTACAACATTTATTTCAAACAGTATGTCATGCCACAACACTAAGCCACACAGAAATTTGAAGTTATGTATGTTTCTGGTGATTCCATTTCCCTCTGCCACTGTTCTCCCATGAACAGTTCCTGTCATAGCATTATCCTCCATAATGGCAATTATGGCATTATCTATCTTCCCAATTTGGTATTTGATAGGCTTTATCGCCTCCACTCGACTTTCCCATCATGTGGCATTCAGTGGTTTCAGTGTCAGAGAAGATGTTCCCAGATGTTGCTTCAAAATTTGCCATTGATGAGTTGATGTAGAGAAAAATAAATAGATGCTTTGAATTACATTAAAAAATTCAGCAGCCTCACTAGAAGCTGATGCTCCATCACTGACCACCAAGCTCAATGAATGAGAATTGCATGGGACAAAAAAAGCTTGAGGATTTAACTCTCAGATCTGTGTCTGCACTCCTCTGTTCTTTCCTCTCATGTTGGCACCATTATCGTAGCCCTGGCCTCTCATGTCAGCTATCACAATTCCCGTATCTTCCAGCTTTTTAAGAAGCACATTTGTCATACCAGCTCCTGTACTGTCATCAATGTCAATACATTCTAGAAAATGCTCTCTGACAGTCACCATTGCAGGGACATTTTCACTAGGTTCTGTTGTTGTTACAAAACGCACCATTAAAGTCATTTGTTCCGTATGACTGATATCAGGTTTGCAGTCGAGAATACCAGAGTAATATCTTGCTGACTTCAGATCTGCCACAATCTTCTGTTTGATTTTTGTTGCCAGTAACTGTATGATCTCAGTTTGAATTGTTTTTCCAAGGTAGTGGTGTGTGTACATTTCTTGGGTGGTGACTCTTCTTAGATGCTCCTGGAGTACAGAATCAAACTCCGCCATCAGCTCCACAATTTGAAGGAAGTTTCCATTGGTTGGCTGAATCTGAAGTGCCACACAGTGCTAGGTTTTGGGTAGCAAGCATTCTCACAATGGCAATGAGCCTTTTCAGAACATTTTGCCAATAAAGAGACTCTGATGCAATCTTCTCTTGATGCTGATCATCTATGGTGGCCTTTAACCTTAGTCTCCTCTCAAGCTCTTTCCACCTATGGAATGCTCTCTGGTGACTTGCTGCCTCCTCATGGCATGCCAGATTTCTAGCCAGATTTTTCCAGTCCTTTGTTCCTGTAGAACCCAGTGTGGCTGGAATATTAGATTGGAAGAGTTTGCAACAAAAACAGTATGCAGCATTCTGGGTTTTTGAATACATAAGCCATGACCTCTTCACTTTGTCACCATTGGAGATTTCATGCCAGTAACGTGTTGGATGGAAACTTCTATTTTAATTATCTTTGGGGAACATGAAGTTTTTCACTTGCTGTGGCCCATGCAGTACAAGGAAGTCCCTCAGGCTACTGGTCAAATGGGTCCACAGTCCTTGATCATCTAGACTTAAGGAACTAAACTCAGCAGCAGCTGTTTCTTGTGCCTCCACCACACTCTTCTCTGATCTACACTGTTCTTCAGGAATGTGCATGGTTACATCCATTTGAGATGGAGATATGGATGCTGCAGTAGCTGCCAGGTCACCTGCACCCTGACTAACTGGAAGATCAGGCATTTCCTCACCACTCACATCCTCACTGGGGCCGGAAGGCTGACCATGAACATTTGTGTCTGTGTATCTCAGGAGAGCTCCTTCCTGTTTAGATAGGAAAGCTTCCTTTGCTTTCTTCCTTTTTCTGAATGCTGCCCCAGAGAGATGTTTTCTTCTTTCACTTATGACTGCTGATCTGTGCCAGCTATAGTGGCTCTCAACACTCCATTGAAGGGGACAAATAAGCAGGCTGGTAGCAGGGCCTGAGTGAGGGAAGATATCAGCGTCTTAATGGCCTAACTGGCTCCTACTACTTCAGTTGACTGCCTGTTCTCCTCAAGTGGGTTCAGGGAAGCAGCAGGAAACAGGAAGCTCCCTGAGAAGCTGGTGTTAATCAGTCCAGGCTCCTGGGGGTACATAAGAGGCTCCTCCTCCTCCTCTCTCTCCCGGCAGCTCCTGCTGCTTTCTGTTATTCCCTCTCAGCTTTTCGCCTGCCTGCCTGTTATGTCTCTTGTGCCCTCCTTCCTCCAGCAGAGCACTCCACCATCTCTGTGCATCTAGAGCAGAGAGAATACATATGCACAAGCAGCATGCACAATTTTCTACACTCTGGGTCCTAGTGGTGCCCCCCCCACACCCAGTCTGGCACATGAGGCAGCCACCTCAGTTCGCCTCATGGTAAGGCCAGGCCTGAAGGGGTGGGGACCCAGAGAGACACAGGAATCCCACCTTGTTCCAAAGCTATAAAAGGGTTTGGAACAGAACAAAGGGAGCTGCCAGTCATGAGAAATCCCCTAGCTACCACCTGAGCTGGAACTAACAAGAACTGTACCAGGGGAAAGGATTGGGCCCAGACTAAGGAGGAGTCTAGTCTGTGAAAGAAGCTTATTGGAACATCTGTATTAGGCTTAGACTTGCATGCTCTTGTTTTATTTTGCTTGGTAACTTACTTTGTTCTGTCTATTACTTGAAACCACTTAAATCCTACTTTTTGTACTTAATATAATCACTTTTTGTTTATTATTAAACCCAGAGTAAGTGATTAATACCTGGGGGAGCAAACAGCTGCGCATATCTCTCTATCAGTGTTATAGAGAGTGGACAATTTGAGTTTTCCCTGTATAAGATTTATACAGAGTAAAATGGATTTATTTGGGGTTTGGATCCCATTGGGAGCTGGATGTCTGAGTGCTGGGGATAGGAAACTTGTTGAGCAGTTTTGGTTAAAGTCTGCAGCTGGTTCAGACCCTGGGTCTGTGTTGCAGCAGAGTAGCATGTCTGGCTCAACAAGACAGTGTTCTGGAGTCCCAAGGTGGCAAGGAAAATGGGCTCAGAGGTAGTTTCAGCATGTCGGGTGACAGTCCCAAGGGCGTCTCTGTGACCGAACTCATCGTACTCATATAAGCATGCATTAGACTGGGTAAAGAGGAGGAGCAACCAGTAAACCCTCCAAAGGGGTAAAGTATCAACAGGGGTCAGTACTATTTATTCTAGATCTTTAGTTAGCATTCAGAATTAAAGTGTTCATTCAGTATAATTGTACTTGCTGATGATATTAGAATTGGAGGGGTAGCAAATGCATATGAGTGCAGAATTCAACTACAAAGCTACCATTTCTTGGAGGGATTAGAACAGGTGACGCACTGCAACAAGATGAGTTTCAAAATCCAAATAAATGTGGAGTCATGCACTTCGGGAGGGAACAAACAGTCCAGCTGCTTGGAAAGCAGAAAGTCCAGGAAAGATTCTCCCATAAAGGCAGTTAGTAGGTAGCAAACTAAATATGAGTGATACCATTGCATCAAAAGTTTATCATCTTCATCTTCAGTGCTTATGATCAGATGTGCTACATTGTTCTGAATATGTTGAAAAAATCTAGCCATTATAGGGATATTTAATTTAAGTGCAGCATGTCAGCATGAAAATTTTATTTTTGTTTTATGAGTTTGTCAGTTCTCACCATTATTTATTTAATAATGTTTTGTGTTTCTAATTCCTTAGAGTTTAAATCAGTATAAGACACCTATTTTAATGGAAATAGGTATTTCTAAGCAAGACAATGTGACCACGGATTGTTTTTTTAACTTTAAAAGTATTTTTGTTATTACTCACAGACCTTGTGACAGAAGATCAAGGATTTCCTGTGGCTAAATAGTCTTTTTAGGTATTTCTCTTGTCACTTATTTTTCACCTGAGTCTGCCACTTTTACACATGTTGAAAAGAACCTCTACAAGCAGCTCTATTGAAATCAGTAGGACTGCTCATGTGATACTATTTAATGAGTAAAGGTAATAAAATCTGGCTTTTTGTTATGGTTACACAAATCTTGACTGGTATTGATGTTTCTGGTTTCAAAAATTGTACCTGATATTACTTGTTCCTCTATTTTGCTAGTACTAAAAGAGGACATTAAAAAAACTCTCAAAATTATTATTATTATTTATTTGTATTCTGATAGTACCCACTAACCTTAGTCAAGGATGAGGGACCCACTTTGTTAGGCACTGAACGCACACACAAAGGAAAAGACAGTTCCTGGCCATAGCATTTTGAGACTCTCACAGTCTTCAGCTCAGTCTATTTTTCTCTGACATTATCTTAGCCAGAAATATTTATTTGTGTGGGGATCCACAACGTGTGGTTAATTTTCAGCATATAAATGGGGGAGGTGGAGGAGAGGAATAAATGCAATCTTTGTAATTCTACAACAATTACAGATTTTTTTAAACTAACTTTTTTATTTGATGCAGTAAAAACTCCTTGCCAATATTTTCGTTAATGTTCTTTGTCTAACATAATGACTACTCTTATTACTGTAATGAACCCAAGCAATAGGGTTTGGTACTAATACTTAAAAGATTGTTGCAAACAGCAGGTGGCACTATTTTCAAAGAAATTTCTTCAACCACAGAGCACAAAAGCTTCACTTTGTCACTTCTCTCAATACAGAGTGGAGTTTTCATAACTCAATTTCTAGATACTTTCCAAAATGAAAACTTTATTTACAAAATTATAAACACTTTACTTGGTATAAGAAGCTATACATATCTTACCAATGTGCAAAGACAACCACCCTACCTATTTGTCATAAGAACAGTAGATGTATAACTTGCAAGGTAGGAGATTTGCCAACATTACAGTGTAGTGGGGGATTTTAGTCACTGCCTTTCTTTATTATTATCTGTCCAAACTATATTCAAAATAAAATTAAAATATTGTTTTCTGGGCAGCAACCATGCTAAGAGTAGCAGCTAGTTCTCTGCACTTTACATTATTAGTGGGGGTTGTATTGTGCCCACCTCTGAAAGCCTTGAAGTTGTTTTGGGCATCTCTGTATGATGAAGTGACTATAGGCTGCCCACTTTTATGAATGGGTTTTTGTTTTCAGTGCTACCCACTACTCTTTGAAGGGTGAAGAAGGTTCTGACAGCTTGAAAATATTTTGGGAGAAAAGTAAGGATGCATCTTTCAACTCCACTGAAATATAGTGATATAGGAGAACTTAATAAAGGAATAAAATAGAAATATGATCATTTGCCTTAAAAAAGGGTGGGGATGCTGGGTGTGGAGAGCGCCAAGAAAGCATCCTTCCTGAATAGGAACATTTGTCATGTTGCTGTACAAAGGCTCATTTCTAATCCTACCTCCTACTATGTGTATGTTTTCTTTCTGTGTGTGTGTGTGTGTGTGTGTACGTGTATGTACACGTACATGTGTGCTAGCTCCTTCCTTGGCTGTCACCAGGGATGCGCTGGCTCTATGTAACAAACTGCCCCTCCATGAGAGAGAGAGAGCTATGAGAAACAAATACTAGGCCTAAAGTCCAGACCATCCTATGTAGCTTTGTCCTGCATCTATGCTTGGGGTGAAAGAAAGCCTGGACAAAACTCTCATTTCAGGCAGCCAGGATTTCCCCCTAGATACTGCATGCCAAATCCCTGGCCTTGCTGTTCCTTGGCAGAGTTCTAGTGCAAAGCCCTTGGCTGATCTGATGCCTGAGGAGTCTTCCCCCAGGTAGGAGGGGACTTGGGTGGCATTTTGCCATTGCAAGTGGGTCCTCTGTGTCTGGGCAAGAAATCATGTCTAGGGCATCCCCACAATCCTCGGCGGTGTGGCTGCCTGGGCCAGGCATTGGACCTCTCAGGCTGCTCTATCTTGCCTGGAGTAGCAGCCCGGCCCCTGGCCAACCTCAGGCTCAGGGGAGTGCAAAGCTGAGCACAGCTTGCCCAGCGCAGAGAGCCGGCCAGTCGTACCTACCGCTGACGGCTGCCTCGGGGTGCCTTTCTGTCCTGCCTGTAAATCTCCTGGCGTGTGCGTCCCCTGGCTCCGGGTGGGGCCGCTCTAGCTACGGGCGCCTCCCTGCCCCGGGGCAGAGGGGCATTTCACCAGGCAGGGTATGGGTGGGTGGGGAGGTCTCCCACGCCGGCCAGCCAGGCTGGAGGCAGCAGCAGCATCCTTTGCTCCGTCTCCCTGCCTCTCCCTGGGGCTGGGAACTCCACGCCTCTCGCTCGAGCGCGGCGGCGGGGCACTTGCCATTGGCCGAGGCGCGCTGTGGTGTCACAAAGGGGAGCAGCAGGTTTCAGGAGCCGCCCGGGACAGCGGGGGCGGCAGCGGGGGGCACTCGCGCTACGTGCCAGCCAGGGGCGGCAGAGAAGCGTCTCGGTGACTGTCCCAGGAGCAGCCGCAGCTCAGCTCCCCCTGCGGCTCTCCCAGTCTCTGGGAGCCCTCCACACCCGGGGGCCAGCGGGACCCCGCTGTGCGGCGGGGAGGGGATCTAGTTCTCCTGCCCCCTTCGCCCTAGGGCCAAATCACTATGCTGGCTTCAGCTCAGTGCAGCAGCCGGCTGTAAACTAAGCCAGCGTGCCGCGGCCGCAGCAGCAAGTGCCCTGCGACGGGTGCGCGCAGCTCCGAGGAGGACGCTGCTGGGGCGCAGCTCAGCATCTCCAGGGACAGGTAAGGAAGCCTGGCAAGGGCCTGGTGCTTTGCGTGCTCTCCTTGGTAAGAGGTGTGTGTGGTGCGGGGCTGTGCCTGACCTCTGGGCTCCAGCCCCTCCGCAGTGCGTTGCCCCCTTAGCGCGTGGGATTGTGCTGGCGGCGCTCAGTTTCCAAGTGGTTTATATCCGCTCTCCCAGCACTTTGCATGCAGTGGGAGCGCGGTAATAACCCTCTAAGTGTTGCTGTTGTAGGGGAAATCCCCCCAGGTGGAGATTGGGGTGAGCTGGGATTTCATCCATCGCCTTCATATGCCACTTGCATTTCTTTTGGGCGCTTTGTGGATTAGAGTGCGGTTCACATTGGACATTTCGTCCAGAGAACAACACGCTTAGGGTCGTTTACAGCTGCCTTTCGACTCACCATTTAGCTCCGAACATGAATATTTTACCCAGGAATGCTGTTGTCTTTTCCTCTGGCAACTTTGGATTCTTCCTCCCTCCCCACCCAAACTGTTCTTCTATTAGTTACTCAGTGTTTGCAGATGCATTAATGTTTGCAAGGTCCCCTGATGTAGGGGAGTTGCAGTGCCACATGTTCTCGACACTCCAGCAGAGGGTCAGATGCGGATTTAAAGTGTGATGTTTATATTGAAGTCTGTGCCATTCCCCACTTGTTGGGAGCTGAGTTTGTGGAAACCTTGGAGACGGGTTCTCCTTAAACACTGGTTTGATGGGCCCTGTTTATTCTTTATAGTGGTTGTGTATTTGTATTCTTTCTTTCTTGAATGTACATGGTACAGTCAAAAGCATTTCTTTTTCCTGATTTGGTAACTAATTACATATACAGATGCCTCTTGTTTTCATTTTTGTATGTGTGAAGGAGTAACTTAAAAAAATCCTTTTATTTCTTCTCTATAGATAATATACGTTCTTTTAGCACCCACACCAGATGTGATATGTAAATATACATTTTGTTTCAGACTGTTCTTTTAAACAAATAATAAAACAGTCTTCTATAATCCACACACATCCAATTGGTCTAGACTGTTTAGACAGAATTTCTCTAAGTCAAAGCAAGGGGGAAATAACATTTAAATAAGTTTCCTCTGCAAAGAGTAACTTTTTTTCCATTGTCCCTTTGACTTCAAAATTATTCGTAGGGAGCTAATAACTTTACATATTAGTCAAGGCAACTGACTAATCATAATTTTCTTTAGGGTTATCACTGCTGGGTGAACTGGTAAATAGGGATTCAACTCAATACATCCCCAGCTCTCCTCCCTCACGCCTTATAGCACCCTCCTACTCCCTCTCCTTTGGGACTTGATTCTGTACTCATTCAAGTCAGTGAAAACTCCCATTCACTTCAGTGCAGAATCAAGCCTATGACTGGCAGACCACACTAGTAGCAGGGAAACTGTTTCTTTAAAGAGGTTTAATTTTTCTTTGAAGGCTCTTAGACTTTGGCTCAGCTCCTATGGTTCTGACATATTTGGGCTGTACCTGAACAAGGAAAAAGAAAAGGTTTTCAAAGGCCTTTTTTTATAAGCAACTAATTCAGTGGTTATCAAACTTTTGTATTGATGACCCCTTTCACACAGCAAGGGAAGTGCGACCCCCTTTATAAATTAAAAACACATTTTAAAATATTGAATACTATTATAAATGCTGGAAGTGAAGTGGAGTTTTGCGGTGGAGGCTGACAGCTCGCCACCCCACATGTAATAACCTTGCGACCCCAGAGGGGTCACAACTCCCAGTTTGAGACCCCCTGAACTAATTTGATCTCTAATAGTAATTCTGAAAACATTGTACAATGGGAGGAGACATGGGGCTGTAAGTGGGTGTAAACTTGCAGGTTCTGCTCATAAAAATGCACACCTGCTTTATAACTTGACTGTGTTCAGGAGTGTCTGCATAAAGACTTTCACTAGTGTGATATCCTGTAAGCATTTTTGGAGTGCAAATATTCCCTGTTTTTATTTCTTCCAAACCTTAGTTGGACTTCAATTGGAATTATACACTCAAATCAACTATAAAAAATGAAACTCTATTTTCAGAATAGTCTTTAGGTGAATTTCTTAGAGTAAACTAAGAACACGAATTAGTTTGGAATCTTATGAATTCTTCAAAGATGTTGCTATTAGCTGTAAGATACTTCCCTATAGTCAGAATATAAATGTAGTTCCTATGCCATTCACCATGTTGATTCTTTCTCTATATTAGGTGCTTACATTTGGTCTATAATCCTTTCAGTTCACTGAAGGTCTAAACTCTCTATTCAGAATATGTTATCAGCATGGTATAAAAGAGATTGTGTGCAAAACTTAGTGAGATTTTCAACTATGCTTGGCAACGTCAAATAGTTTGGAAGAGAGACCAACAATGACTTTAGGAAAATGTTATTGTTCAGCAACTTATACAACTAAAAATCAGTTTGGAGAAGTGTCATTTGTTGCTGACCTGCACTTAAAAGATGCATTGAATGAGCAGTGGCATGTCCGATATGAGACTGAAACTGAAAGCTGGGTTCAGACTTCAATTTCATTGTAAACAACCCTGAATGGCAGTTGTGCCCAAAAACACAATTCAGGGAGGAAGCATACATAATTAGCTATGTGCGTTCTTCTTGAAGTGCAGTATAGGGTGGAACTGGCTGAGCTGGAGGAGGAATTTATGAAAGTAGCAATTTGGGTGGGCAAATTATCCATGTCTTCTGGGTCCTTAATTCTGTTTCCTTTTAAGTAGCAGTTTTTATTTTCAGTCTCAAGTCAGATATGCCAGCTAGGCAGAGGTAGTACAGAAGATTTTTAATAAATTGGATGTACAATATAGCTTAGACCCAAATTTTCACTTTTGCGTGTGTCCAACTTGTACTCATGCACACCTTGAAAATGTGGGTCTTGTATTATAAAAACTAGATCATTTTCCCTACAAAAACAGTTGGGACAGCCATATTCTCTTGTCATACAACCAAATTTGAAATGTAGATTGGCCTTTAACAAATCTCCTTAAAAGATAAATGACTAACAGTTTAAAATAATAACTTTTATTCAGGGAGTTGGACAGTTCATGGGTTTGAAAGTGAATCTTTCACCTCTAGCTCATTAGTTCTAATCCATAACTGGCCAAAAATGATCATTTGTTGTCCTTTCAATGGTCTATGTAAAATGAGTTGGTTATCTCAGTCTAGTTTTCCCTGAATAAGTTTTTACATCACATAAACTAGAATTGGTATTGGTGTTATTTCACCAAGGAATAAAAAGTCCTGGAGACTGAATTATTCTTTCACATCTAGGCTGCCTCTACATTAGCAAACTTTGTAGCTTTAATTCTCTACATGCAGTAGAAACAGTGGACGCTGTAGAGTGGAAACCTAGATGACACAGTGGTAAAAATGCCTGAGTCCTGTCTACATAACAGCTTCCAGCATTGCTATCACTGGTGGAGCTGCACTGGTTGTGCAATACAGCTAATAAGTAGACAAGATCCTAGAGGTGATTCCTCTAAACCAGGCACACAAGAGGAAAATGTAGGGAACTTTACACTACTGTTGCATGTGCTGTAGATAAACTGGGAATTTCAGTCTCCTGGGTGGTTTGTCCAGCACCTACCATGAGCCTAATGACTAAGGGGGGAGATGTTAGAGGTCTATACAGTCATCACTGGTGTGGATAAAGTAAATAAGGACCTGTTATTTACTCCTTCTCATAACACAAGAACTAGGGGTCACTGAAGTAAATTAATAGGCAGCAGGTTTAAAACAAACAAAAGGAAGTATTTCTTCACACAAATCACAGTCAACCTCTGGAACTCCTTGCCAGAGGATGGTGTGAAGGCCAAGACACTAACAGAGTTCAAAAAAGAACTCTCTGAATTTATCTAGGATAGGTACATCAATGGCCATTAGCCAGGATGGGCAGGGATGGTGTCTCTAGCCTGTTTGCCAAAAGCTGGGATGGATCACTTGATGATTACCTGTTCTGTTCATTCCCTCTGAAGCACCAGGCATTGGCCATTGTCAAAAGACAGGACACTGGGCTAGATGGACCTTTGGTCTGGCTCAGTGTGGACATTCTTATGTTCATATATTTTTTTTAAAAAGGCATATTTAATAAATGAGTGCAACCATCTAATGAGGCAAATAGCTAGTTTTGATTTCTCAAAACCAGTTAACTTGGATACAGAAGGAACACAGGAAATGTCTTAACATATTTAAGTTTAACTGGCAAAAAACGGAGTTGTATTGAGGGGGCTTTTGACTGCAGCTGGTAAGTGTCCCTTGAGTTTCTATTCAAATTACTTGGCAAAAGTTTTACACAGCATGTCTCACCTTTTTGTTGTACCAGCATTATCAGACGTCCTTTTTTAATGGAAACTAAGCTGCTGTTGGAAAAAATGCAGAGTGCTTGCATATGTGATGAAATTCTAGGGACTAGTTAAGATAGTTTGTGTTGCTATACAAAACATTACAAAATAAACATTAAATATATTAATTTTATATATTTTATGAAATATAGTATAGTAATAAAACATCTTTTATAAACCTTTTCTTTAACAATGGGATTATGGGCCAGATTCTCACTCGTAAGGATCACTTTACTCAGTGACTGGTTTTATTGACATCAGAATCTGACCATCTAGTTGTCACGGTTACTGTCTTTCTACCAGTCAAAGATTGGTTCCCTTACATTGAATAGTACTGTACACCACAAACAGTCTCACTGAAATCAGTCAGACTAATTGAGGAGCAAGGTGCTGATCATCAGCAGCAAGGATAATGGAATTTGAGCCTACATTTGCAGTGATAATCTAATACCTAATTAATGTCGGACACTAATCTCTAATAATTTTTACTCGTGTTTTTTTCAGAGACTTAAAAACATACATTAAAAACAATGTGGCACCAATTTGTATATAACTGTGCCAGTTTTCTTTTCATCTGGGCATATAAAATTCTGAGAGAAATCTGTATTTTCATGTAATAAACGTTATTCCAATTAATTGAGACTATTGATATCAATTACAGCCATCTTGTCAGAAAAAAATAGTTCTAGGGAGGCAATTGGCCTTGCTGATTCAGTTTGATTAATTGTGTCAGTGTTTCTGTTAATAAACCCAGGCAAACTATTTGGTCTTTACTCAAGCAAAACATCTTTTGAGAACTGCAGATAGCTCAGTCTGTGAGAGGTACAAATTAGCTTCAGGCTGAAATTTAGACAGGCAAGTCTAGTTGCAGCTCTTGTAGCAATTTAATTTAAATAACGTACCTATCTTTCATATCTAATTAGCAAAGAAATTGATCCATAATGTGCACTGAAACAATAATTTTGAACTCTCTTGATGTGTGAGGCAATGAGTTCTAGAGGAATGAGCCTGGGATTGGGCATCAGAAATTGTAATCTTGGCTCTACCATTGACTCAGTGTGTCTCTTCAGGCAAGACATTTAATCTCTGCCTCAGTTTCGCTAACTTTAAAATGGGGATACTTCTAATTCTAACTTTTTAACTATTGAATTCATAGGGGTGCTAAGAGGATTCATTAGTTAACAATTGTAAAGGAGCTTGAAAGTGCAAAGCTCTGAGTGTCTGTTGTTGTTTATTATTTGTATCGTGGTAGCACCCAGGAGCCTCAGTCAGAGATCAGGACCTCTTAGTAGGCATTTTACAAACACTGGCCCAGAGATCTTACAATCTAAATTTAAGACAATAGGTGGATATGGACAGACTGATGAGGGAGTACAAGCAGACGATGAAACAATCTTGGTCAGCATGATAAACAGTCAAGATTTGTGTGGGCATCATAGCAAAGGAGAATTTTAAAGAGGACAATGATGTGGCTTTGCAGGTGTTTATAAGGAAGTCCTCCCAAGTGTGAGTGGCAGCATGAGAGAAAACACAAAAGGGCTTGTTTGAAAATATAATAAGTGAGTGATGAAGGCTTGCATCATTGGTCAACTGGAGGCAGCAGTCAAAATCTGGATAGTTTATGAGAAATGACAGCCATGTGAAAGGCAAATAGTGATGACAAATAGTTTGTTTGATGTGATAGAGAAAGGGGAGCCAGGATAGAAATGCAAATATAGAATCATAGACTATCAAGGTTGGAAGGGACCTCAGGAGGTCATCTAGTCCAACCCC
This sequence comes from Trachemys scripta elegans, assembly GCF_013100865.1. Lineage (NCBI taxonomy): Eukaryota > Metazoa > Chordata > Testudines > Emydidae > Trachemys > Trachemys scripta. The sequence goes on from NC_048303.1 coordinate 75,959,266, forward strand.
CTGCTCAAAACCAATCCCCAATTAAATCATCCCAGCCAGGGCTTTGTCAAGCCTGACCTTAAAAACCTCTAAGGAAGGAGATTCCACCACCTCCCTAGGTAACCCATTCCAGTGCGTCACCACCCTCCTAGTGAAAAAGTTTTTCCTAATATCCAACCTAAACCTCACCCACTGCAACTTGAGACCATTACTCCTTGTTCTGTCATCTGGTACCACTGAGAACAGTCTAGATCCATCCTCTTTGAAACCCCCTTTCAAGTAGTTGAAAGCAGCTATCAAATCCCCCCTCATTCTTCTCTTCTGCAGACTAAACAATCCCAGTTCCCTCAGCCTCTCCTCATAAGTCATGTGCTCCAGCCCCCTAATCATTTTTGTTGCCCTCCACTGGACTCTTTCCAATTTTTCCACTTCCTTCTTGTAGTGTGGGGCCCAAAACTGGACACAGTACTCCAGATGAGGCCTCAATAATGTCAAATAGAGGGGAATGATCACGTCCCTCGCTCTGCTGGCAATGCCTCTACTTATACAGCCCAAAATGCCATTAGCCTTCTTGGCAACAAGGGCACACTGTCGACTCATATCCAGCTTCTCATCCACTGTAACCTCTAGGTCCTTTTCTGCAGAACTGCTGCCTAGACATTCGGTCCCTAGTCTTTAGCAGTGCATGGGATTCTTCCGTCCTAAGGGCAGGATAGGGGGTGACATAGTCAAAGTGAAGAACTAAGAAAATTACCTTTTGCAGGACCATTCTGAATTCATACAAGTGGGGGGCAAGATTGTATTTGTCAAGCCAGAGAACAATATGTTGTAGGGATAGAGACGTGAGGTGATGAGAGCCTGGCTGGCAGTCTTAGTGGTGTAGATGGATAGGTAAGGCCATATCTTAGTGACAGTGGCAGAAAGAATTGGCAAGGTTTAGACCCAGTCTGGATATGAGGAACTTGAGATAGAGCTGACTCAAAAGTGGCACCCAGGTTACAGGCCTGAGTAACAGGGAGAATGGCGGTACTGTCTGTAGTGGTTCAGAAAGGAGGGAGTGGGGACAGTTTGGGAGAAAAAGATTAGGAGCTCTGTTTTAGTCATGTTGAGCTTGAGCTAATGGCTAGATAGCCACAAAGAGAGGTCAGAGGGACAGGCCAAGATTTTAGAGTGGACAGAAGGAAACACTTCTGGAGTAGAGAAGTAGATCTGTGAATTGTCAGCATAAAGATTGTAGTTGAATTTGTGTTTGCAAGTGAGATGCCCAGAAGCAAAGTGTAAGAGGGAGAAGAGAAGGGGATCCAGTACCTGTTTTAACTCACATAGAAAATTGGAGGGTGGATGGGGCAAATCCTCCAGACGACATGCTGAAGGAACAAAAGAGACGTTGAAAAAGAATCAAGAGAGGACTGAGTCATGGAAGCTAAGGGAAGACAAGATTTCAAGAAGAGTGTGGTCAGTGGTGTCGAAGACAGCTGACAGGTCGAGGAGAATGAGGATGGAGTACTGGTTCTGAGATTTGGCCAGAAAGAGGTATTTAGAGACTGATGAGAGCCATTTCAGTGGATGAGATGGGCAGAAGCTGGACTGGAGATTGAATAATTATTTTATTATTGGTTTAAACTCAGGAAACAATAAACAAATAGATTGTTGCTTCAAACATTTTACCATTTGAGTTGGGATAACTCATATTGTTTTGCGAGGCCTTTTAGGTACTTAGACCTCTATCTTGTGAGGTGCTGCTGAGTCCCCTGATCTGTCTTAGGGCTAGTTTCTATTACACTTACGCTAATTGAACAGAACTGTACTCCACTAGTAGTGCTACTGACTTCAGTTGTACTACTTCCAGAGCAGGGTATTTCAGAGAGTGAGTAAGAGTATCAGAGTCTAGTCCTCAATATTTTAGATCTCAGTCCTGCAAAGAAAATTCTGTTCTTATAAAGGCAGACGTTTATTCCCTAATGGAGTCTCATAGATATCAATGCACTAGCAGCATAAATTGGAATGATTCCTTCATGGTTTTTGTTGGTCTACCATCTAGCATGTCACAGACTCTACTGCAGACTTATTAGCCCTCCACAGCAAGGGAATTTGATGGATTTCTTTCTTAGACAATGTAATACAAACTAACATTGCTGTCACCACAAAACTAACCTATATTTTTCTTGTTAAAAAAGTCAGTGTAAGCTTTATCTTCCTAATTTTTTCTAAAATATTTGAGCTGTGTATTTCAGGGGCAGAGAAGTTTGACATTGATGTGTTTTCTTTCCCAAATACTGTTTTAGAATGAACTCCACACAAAGCCCTATGTACCACCTGAAACTCTAATTAGTGGTACATAAATCCTGGTAAGGGTGAGACTGGTAAAACAAAAAGGTACAGTTTTGTAGCTGAAATGCTGTGCTTGTCTCCCCATTGTGGTTAAATTTTTGAGGTGGTTTCAGAATAATGGGGGATGCTTCTGACCATATGTGCTGCAATATGCTTACAACAGGATGAATTAAGGATGACTGTCAAATTCACCTCTTAATTGTATTTCTGTTGTTACTTTCATTCAGCTCTTTAATCCCACTGCAGTATATTTTTTTATTATCCATATGGTTTAACACTTGAATTGGGTTTTGATTCTTCCTTGAAATTAGATAATACATCATTATTTAAATGGTGGCTAATTCACACTACTTGCCTCTTTGTTTTTGTGACAGGTGGATAAAATTAAGCATTGGTTGAATTAGATGAGAGATTTTAAAACTTTATTCTCAAGGTTTTAGTAATCAGCTATCCTGATAAACTATGGAGTAAAATAGTTCTAAGCACAGGGCTCCTGCCAAAGAGAGCCCACGAAGTGGATGATTTGTGTGAAAGCATGCCTTCCTGTTTAAGCCTGGAGTGACAATAATCGTAACATAAAACTGTTCATGTGACAACTAGACAAAGAAGCCATTATGCATGGCTGGCTGGCATCAGAGCCTATTGAAGCCAATAGTCAAATTAAGCTTGGTAGCCCCAAGGAAACTAATACATTGGAAGCAGCCTTATGTAAAAAAAACATCAAGAGGTGAAGGTCTACAGCAGTTAAACTGTTTATAGTGACATAACTGATGAAGTTCTTGTATATAGTTTTTGTAAGCTTCTGTATGGAAGTGTAAGATATAAGTCAGCAAATAATAGACAGTATAGAATTATAAAGTTAGAATGGGAATCATACAAATAGAATAACAGATGTTATATATAGAAAAGATCAAGTTGGTCATTTAGTGCCTACACCTCCTAGTGCAGGATTTCTCCCCACAGTATACTTTTGAGTCCATATAATCAAATTATTATAGATGCCCCATAAGCACTAGTGCAAATTTTGGATGAAAATCTGCCCACAAATATATGTATGTTATACTAATGAACCTTAAATAGGAGTTGTACACACTAATATCTGTGGGCAGCATTTGGCCCTTGTCTTAAAAATCTTTTCCAAAACATTCATGACCATGTGCCAAAATTACAAGACTCAAGAAAAGAAGCAAGGTCCCAGAATACTTGTACACTGTGGTAGCTCTAGCCCCCAGAGGCAGCAGACTTGCGTCATCCACTGTAAGCCTATTTAAAAATTAGGATAAGACAGCTGGAGTGGAAAGACCTTCAATTAGAAATGTATTTGTTTAAAAACAACTGTTCCCCCTCCACTGCCTTTGGGGAAGGATTCTTCTTGCTATTCCCTGACGACCCTCCCCAGTATCCAGCTGAGTTTCTCAGGCTGAGAGCCGGGGGGCAGGATTTTGGCCTTACTCCATAAGTAAGAGTAATGATACTTGATCATTTCACTGCCTTTTTGGATCCTGTGATCCAGCTCTGACTTTAACCTCTTTTGAAACATGTTTACCCATAAACACTTAGCTCAAAGGCCACATATGATTCTCAAGAAGATCTTTGGTGTTGTGGGTGTTTTTTAATCTTTATTTTCCACTACTATATAACACTGAAGCATAAGGAGTTAAGCTTCCCCAAGGTTGCTTATGGTCTATCTATATTTTGCATTGTACCTTGATTATACTGTGTAATAATGTTTTGAATAAAGAGTTGTAAAGCTTTAGATTACATGGATGCAAATTACTGCACTTTATTTATTATGACACACTTTTTTTACCCTTTGTTTATACTCTTGTAAGTGAATACTTGATTTTGGAGACACTTGAAAGAAAAAAAGCAATGTTTTGTAATTGGTAATAGAAGTATATTAAATAATCTATCCTGTTTATTCAATTCTCTGTCATTAGGACTTTTTGTTTTCTTTTTTTTATATGCTTTTGGGAGAGGCTGTCACCAAAATTACTTATGCTTGTACTAGTTTGTGTCAATATAGATTCAGTTAAGGAATGCTAGAAGGTATTTTGTTCTTGCGGTTGTAGTAAAAAACGAAACAGAGAAATGTTAAAGTAGATGTACTAGCATTTAAATGTTAAATACATAGCATAAGAACTTTGGTAGAAGATGATTCTGTTATTTATCTATAAAATATCAGCAAAAACAAAGGGCCAAATTCTGTTCAGTATTACACCCATGCAGTGCTATTGCTTACGCTTACTCACAGGGGTGCGTGCTCACATGTACACCATTGACTACAAAGGCACTACTTGCACGTGTAATTGCTCACTAATGTAATGACTGGGCAATCAGCCTCTATATGGACAAAGTATTTTAATTTACAAATGGCTCTTTTCAAAGTATCATTATTAAGTGCTATGACTAAACTCAGCCATTTTTATAACTGTGATTTCTATGATAATTAAAATCACAAAGTTTGCCCCCTACTTTGTAAACTTTCCCTTGCTTAGTGCTATGTACTCATAGCACTAGGGACAGTGCAGAGCCACACTGCTCCAGTAGAAGCACTGGGAGGCACGTGGTCTCAGGGAATAAGGAGGGGAGAATCAGAACTCCTACTAGCTCCTCCCCCAAGGCTTTAAATATATGTTTTGGTCAGTCTTTTTAGTGGAAAGAAATAAGCCCATGGAACTGTGAAGATTCCACCCAGCCAGGGCCAGAGTGAGAGACTAGACTGTCAGCATAAGAAATTCCTTCCATTGGTTAGAAGAAACCTTCCTGGAAGAGTGATCACTGTGACCTAGCACAGCTGAATAACTTAGGAGAATAAAGGTTTGCGAAGTATGGAGCTCTGCTAGCCAGTCTGTTTTTATTCTGTGGGAGACAGCCTTCAAGAAAAGGATCTTAACCATTTTTTTAAAACTGCTTGTTTTAGAACTATGCCAGACTTTGTGTAAAAGCTGGGCTTTCCCCTTCTATTAGAAGCAGTATGTAAATGATGTCTGCGAGCTTTGTATGCACTATGGTTGAGGAATGTTCTGCAGGCCACAGAGCACCATTATTACTGCAGTGGATTTTAATTACCCATATAATTACCGTTTTGTGCATAAGAGCCCCTTTATTTAAAACATCACTATTAATGTCTTTAAATCATTGTCACTTAAAACAGGGATGTCTCTTTATTTGGAGATTACATAAAAATAGAAGAGCAAATATCTCATTGAATTACTATGAGAAGCAAAGTTCATAGAATGGCTTTTTTTTCCCATTGATGCTCCTTTTTACTAGGATTAAACTAAAGGGAATTAATGCTAGGCAGTGATAATTATATTTGTGTCAACAAATTTAGGTCCAAAGTGATTGTTTTAAAGCACTGGCCACATTTATTTGTATCTTATTGGTTACAGAGGTTAAAAAAAAAAAGCAGCAGCTAGCTTTAAGTTTTTGACTGTGTAGTATGTGAATTGAGGTAGATCATACTACTGAAATAGTGCTGACTGATACTGTTTGGTGCAGTAGATTATTTCTACTACATACTGTTTGGTGGCTAGATTATTCAAAGTAGCATTTTCACTAAAAACTTAGTGCAGTTTGGTGCTGATTCAGCTTTTTCATGGAGCCATCTATGTTCTGTGGGTTACCCCTCTTGAAGGGTGAGGATCCCAGTGGCAGTGGTAAATGGCAGAAGCCCTGCCAAATCAACTGGAAATGGACTGTGGAAGGACAGTAGACCCTGAAGCTGCAGAGGAGGCACAGGGCCTCAGCACAAATAGCTCTGGACAATGTCTCAAGATCTGGGGATTCTGGGGACCAAACTATCTGCCCATTTTGAAGGGGAGGCACCCCTCTCCATTAAATAATGTGGGGGGAAGCTCCAAAAGAGGGAGCCTCCCTCAGGTTTTTTGACAAGGAGACAAAATCTGGCCCTTTATTTTTGTAATGGGACAGTGGAAGGGTCCTGTGCAACAGATTTGCCCGACGGACTATATGTGGCTGATGCTTTGACCCAAAGTAAGGGTGGACAAATTCCATTCATAGTGTTAATTGAATGGACCATCCTACTTCATCCAAGGGTTCATATTGCTGAGGTCTACTTGCAAACTACAGTAGTCCCAGTGGGAAAAGTAGCGTTCAATAACACCAGGAACATATTACATACCCAGGAGGTTGAGGATATGACCTTTCCAGGCTCAACTAGTGATTATCTGCACTGGAAGATTCTAGTACATATTGAACAGTAGGACCTAACTGAAGATCAGGTACAATAACTGGTGGTTATTGGAAAAGCATAAAGAAGTCATCTCCAATGATGACACCAATTTTGTGCATAACACCTCGGACACCCATCGAATCCCCATGGGGGAAGTGGAACCAATTAAAGAGACACAGTAAGATCCCCAGCTATCTTCCAGGAATTCAAGTGATGTGCAGGATCTGGTCTCCCATGGCATCCTCAAAGAAAGTGATAGTCCATGGCTGTGATAGTGGTGAAGAAAGGTGGAGGTGTCCATTTCTGTTATGATTATAGGTGATTGAGCCAGGTGCCCTGAAAGGAAGCATATCTTCTTCCATGAATTGGGGATGTTTTGTGAAGGACCAAAATCTTTTCAACATTAAACTGTACCTCTGGGTATTTCTAGGTGGCAATGGATCCAGAAGACAGAGAGAAGACTGCTATCACTACCCCATTTCTACTGTTTGAGTGGACACTGATGCTGTTTGGGCTGTGTAATGCCCCTGTCACCGTCCAATGCTTAATGAAGAAGATGTTGAGCAGTTATATCTATGAAATTCTCCTTATACATCTGGATAACATAATTATATTTTCCTCAGTCCTCAGATGGAGTAATATGTCCAGGTTTGGTCACCACACTTTAAGAAAGATGTGGACAAGTTGGAGAGAATCCAGAAGACAGCAACAAAAAGGATAAAAGATTTAGAAAACTGACCTATGAGGAAAAGTTTAAAAAACTGGGCATGTTTAGTCTTGAGAAAAGAAGACTGAAGACAGTCTTCAAATATGTTAAGGGTTGTTACAAACAGAACAGTGATCAATAGTTCTCCATGTCCACTTAAGATAGGACAAGAAGTAATGGGTTTAATCTGCAGCAAGCGAGATTTAGGTTAGATATTAGGGAAAACCTTCTAACTATAAGAGTAGTTAAATTCTGGAATAAGCTTCCAATGGAAGTTGTGGAATCCCCATCATTGGAGGTTTTTAAGAACCTAAGGACTAACACTTGGCAGAGAGGATCTATGTTTACTTGGTCTTGCCTCAGTGCAGGGGGCTGGACCTGATGACTTCTTGAGGTCCCTTCCAGCCCTATATTTCTGTGATTCTGTCCACTTGGAGAAATTGTACACTATTTTCCAAGTTAAAAGAGCATGGCCTCAAACTGAAGCCTAGCAAATGTTTGTTGAGGAAGGAAGTTCAGTTCCTAGGACACATAGTTATGTCTCAAGGTATCCGAGTAGATGAAGAAGAGACTAAAATTTTGGTTAACTGGCCTATGCCAGCTGATCTAAGGGAAGTACGACACACATTAGGATATATGACTTCAGTTTACCATTCATTCTCACCACTGATGCATGTAGACTTGTCTTGGGAGCTGTGCTCATCTAGAAGCAAGATGGAATGGAAAAAGTAATTGCATATGCAAGCAGGCTATTGAGAAATGCAGAAGAAATAAGAACTACAATGTGTTTAAGTTGACAATGCTTACAATGAAGTGGGTGGTGACTGAAAAATTCAAAGATCATCTGCTGTACCAAAAGTTTGTTGTCTTCATAGACCACAACCCAATGAGATACTTGGATACTGCCAGTCTGGGAGCAACTGAACAGAGATGGGTAGCCCAGCAGGTCCAACCAGAATGTTGATGTCCTGTCCCATACCTAGCCTAGTGGGGAGAGGTCCCAGACATTGAGAATGACAAAGATTTCCTAATGATAGTGGCAGAGGATGTGAAGATGAGTTTCTGGCCTGTAATCTCGAATCGGGAAGATGGCTCTGGAGAATCACTGGAGCAAAATCTGACTCAGAAGTGCTGTAAAATCACACAGAACCAAATAGAAACAATGCTGGGTCACAGTAGGGGACTTTTGCAGGCTCCAAGCTGAAGACCTATGCATTGGACCCGTCCTGACACTTTAGTTCCAGAGATACCACAGAAGTCATCCAACAGAGTTTTTATTGGCCCAATATGGCACAAGAGATTGCACAATGACTAAGCAGTGTAAGAGATGTGCTTTGTCCAAACACCTGTGTCCCTGTGAGAGACTCACAATAGGATGTATAAATGTAACTAGTCCATTGGAGATAGCGGCTCTGGACTACACATTACCAGATAAAACATCTGATGGGTTTGAGAATGTATTGGTGCTGACAGATATGTTCATCTGTTTTACTGTTGCAGTACCCACACTGGATCAGACTGCACATACAATGGTTAGAGCCCTGGTACAACATTGGTTTGGATATTACAGATGTCCAGCATGTCTGCACTCCAATCAAGTTTGGAACTTCAAATCCAGTGTGATAGCAGAACTGTGTAAAATGTATAACATTGCTAAGAGTAGGATAATCTTAGCAAAGGTTCAACCATACCATATATAAGATTCTCTGGACTAGGCAATCTGAACAAAAGCAGAGATGGAAAGACCATCTTCCTGAATTGGTTCTGGCAAACAGCAGCCACCTGCACTCATTGATGGATTATGTGCCATTCTGTCTATTGTTTGGGAGAGATCCAAGGCTGCCCATGGATGTGTTATGGGAGTCAGCTTGACCTGAGGTTAAAGTTGAGGTACTGGATGAATGGGTTCACAAACACCTCTGGAAGTTCATGTTGGCTTGTGACCCTTGCTTGAGAAGTGTCAGAAAAAGCAGCTTAGTTTTGGAAAAGGGGCTATGATCATAAGTCTCAGAGAGCCATCATCAACACTGGTGACCAAGTGCTAGTCAGGAACCACAAGTCAAGGGGCCAGAATAAAATAGGGAGTAGATGGGAAGCAGTGACCTACATAGTGCTCAAACACAACAGTCTGGAATTGCCCATGTATACTGTATGGCCAGAGAATGGTGGTTTAGAGAGAGCAGTACACAGGGATCAGCTCAAGTTATGCCCTTTACCTCCCAAACCAATAAGACAGAGGGCCCCAGCCAACCCAGTACGCTCAGGAACATTTGTGATAGTGGCAGAAAGAAGGAGAAATGGGTCCCTTACACATACACCATTGAAGCAGTTGCAAATTCTGAGCCAGAGTTGGCAATCCTGAATGGGTGGCCACAGTAGATGAACCTGTAAGTGATGAGGCTGAGGGAGAGCTAGATGTAGCTTCTGAAGCAGTCAGGTTAGGGACTCCGAAAGACCCACCTGCTCCACTAGGACTGTCCTACCAACCCGGTATCTCAATGATGAGCGGAAGTGTTTTTGTGTACAGGAGGGGTGAAATATAACTGTAATACCTAACTTCAATTGTATATAGTCCATTTCACTGTCCTATGTTTTGATTGTCCCCACAAACATGGTCATGGACATTATTAACTTTGCTAATGCCTTATTCAACTGCCTGTACAGTGACTGCTTGGGCAGAGTGGTGAGCATCGATTTTCAAGGACAAGGAGATACCTGCTGTACTGAGATACCACCCCGCCCCAACATGTTATGTGATATATTGTACATCAGGCCAGGGGGTAAGTTGTGAAAAGCCCAAGGGAATGTAATGGGACGGTTGGCTCCTTACAAAAACTTGATGGGATTTTTTTGGTTGGCCCTCTCCCTATACAAGGGAAGGACTGAGAAGGAATCAAGATCCTTGAACTGAAAGAACCTCTGGCCAATCTGAGAGCTCCACATTAGGGCCAATGGGAAATAGAGAGTACTCCAAATCAGTCTAATTGGCCAGGCAGCCAGGCCAGGCAGGGAGCCCAGCTCAGGTCCTGGCCTCTGTGTGTGCTGGGGGAAGGACAGATAGAGCAGCACAAGGCAGGATGAGGAGTTGTGGCTGGAAGCCATGAGGAGAAAAACAGCATGAGAGGCTGGAGGGAAGCTGCATAAAGACACAGTGAAAAGTGCACGGGGTGTGGGTGTCAGAGAGCAGAGCAGAAAACCCACCATGAAGTGGTGACAGACCCAGCAGGGCAGGATCCCTCAGAGGGGAGTGAACAACAGCACTAGAGATGGTGGGTGAGGGGTGTCCTGTAGAGAGTGGCCTGGGGAACCAGAGACTGTTACTCTCCTTAATGGGGGTCTCTGTAAGTGAAGCAGCAGGGATGGAGCTGAACTGTGGGAGCCCAGTAACACCCCTAATCCCCACACTGCCCTGAGACCAGCCGTGCAGGGAGCTGTAACTAGCACCAGCCTGCAGGAGTTCCTAGCAGCCCCTGGGTCCAGACAGAAGACAGCAAGTCCTGCAGGGTAACTGCAGCTGGTTCTGCAGAGGCTTTCCCAGTCCAGTCGTGAGGCAAAGCCTTGCGTGAGCTGTGCACAGCCCCGGACAAAGGTGACCCCGTCCTTGCTGTAGGCAAGAGAGTCTGGAGTTCAAAAGAGGACATTTTTCTCTTTGTCTTTTCTCTCCTTTTCACTTGACCCTTGACTCTGGGGAGGGGGGGGAGTTAGGGGAGAGAAGGAGATGGGGTGGGTGATGAGTGAACCGCTCCTCTTGGTGAGTACTCAGCTAATGCACTTACTCACTTGGATCGTCTTCATTCACTAAAGCCTACTGTGGAACAATATCTAGTGACATTTCAAATCAGGGTCTTTGTTGTAGGGTAAGATATTGAGCTCACACAAAAAATGGAAAGAGGGTTCTAGACACTTCTGTAATAATTTGTGTGGAACTCTGAGTGACATTGTCACCTGGTGGGCAGGACATTATCCTCACACACCTTCTAGAACTATAAATCCACACAGCCAAGTTTTACCACCCCACAGAAGAGATTGTTACAGTTTAAAGTGGGTTTTTTTTGTGTGTGTGCATAATATGGAGTACATAGTTTAGTATGTCTTTCCATTCGGGTGTAGGAAGTAGTGTAAAGGATTGCTTTAGTATGTTTTAAGCTGCTTCCAATTGCTTACTATTTCCTGAAACCTACTAACAAGGTTTCTGCTGTTTTTAGGCTGTTCCTGAGAAAGATAAATCTGTTTTACCTGATTGTGCCCTTTTTAACAGTTTAGTCCAAGCAGGGCCGGCTCCAGCATTTTTGCCGCCCCAAACGGCGGGGAGAAAAAAAATAAAAAAAGCTGCGATCGGCGGCGGCTCAACTGCCGCCGCTTCATTCCTCGGCGGCAATTCAGTCCTTCCCACGCAGCGGGAGTGAGGGACCCGCTGCCGATGAGCTGGACGTGCCGCCCCTTTCTGTTGGCCGCCCCAAGCACCTGCTTGCTGCTCTGGTGCCTGGAGCCGGCCCTGAGTCCAAGATAAAGCTACTACTCCATTGGGGGTCTGTTACTTACTGGGAGTCAATCTAGTAACCAGGTGGGAGCACTCCAACTCACAGATGGATCTGACATGGGTAAGAGAAGCAACTGAGGAGAAGGTACCATGACAAGAGGGCAAGGGGATTTGAAAGCTCCCTCACCATAGTCTCCAGGGTTCAGTTTCAGTCTCGGGATCTGACAAACAGCTGTGATCAGGGCCATCTCTAGAAATTGTGGTGCCCTTCGCAGCCCCCCTGTGGGGGGGGGCTGGCCCCAGGCCACTATGGGGTGGGGGGGCTGCGCCCAAGGTCTGTGGGGGGGCAGAAGCAGGCTTAGAGGGAAAATGCCCCCAGCATGAGCCGGCAGAGCGGAGCAGGTTGAGGCAAGGTTGCTCCACTTCCTGCTGCCCGGTGATTGCAGGGCGGCGGGAAATGGAGTGACCCGGCCCAAGCACACTCTGCTCTGCTCCTCTGGCTCCCTGTCTTGGGGGAGCAGGGGGGAACTGTCCCCCAGCACTCATTGGTGGTGTGGCTGGGAGCCGGCGGAGCAGAGCGGGCTGGGTCTGGGTCACTCCACTTCCCGCCACCCGGTGAGTACAGGGCGCACCCAGGGCCAGTGCTACCATTTAGGCAAACTAGGCAGTTGCCTAGGGCGCCAAGATTTGGGGGCGCCAAAAAGCGGTGCCCCCAATTTTTTTTTACAGCGTTCCTATGCCCCCTCCCTGAGCGCGCAGTCACCGCTCCACTTCTCCTGCCTCCCAGGCTTGTAGCGCCAATCAGCTGTTTGGCGCCGCAAGCCTGGGAGGGGAGAAGAATTAGAGCGGGGGCAGCGTGCTCAGGGAGAAAGCGGAGCAGAGGTGAGCTGGGGTGGGGAGCTGCTGCACGGCTCCTTGGGCTGGGGAGGTGGGGAGCTGCCACAGGGGTGCCTCAGGGCGGGGGGAGGAGCTGCCCCAGGGCTCCCCACCCCAGCTCACCTCTGCTACGTCCCCTCTCTAAGCATGCCGTTGCTGCTCCACTTCTCCTGCCTCCCAGACTTGCAGCGCCAATCAGCTGTTTGGCGCCGCAAGCCTGGGAGGGGAGGAGAATTAGAGTGGGGGTGGCGTGCTCGGGGAGGAGGCAGAGCAGAGGCGAGCTGGGGTGGGGAGCTGCTGCATGGCTCCCTGGGGGGTGAGCTGCCGCGGGGGGAGCACCTCAGGGCAGGGGGGGGAGCTGCTGCGGGGGAGCGCCTCAGGGCGGAGGGGAGGGGCGCAAGGTGGAAGTTTCACCTAGGGTGCGAAACTTCCTTGCACCGGCCCTGGGCGCACCTGACCCCGGGCGCACCTGACCCCTGCTGCAGTCCCCCAGGACATAACTCTGGGGAAGGGGTGGAGTGGGGGCGGGACTGGGGCGGAGCAGGGGTGGGAAGAGGCAGGTCAGGGGCAGAGCAGGAATGGGGGTTATTGGGGGAAGGGGTGGAGTGGGTGCAGGGCAGGAGCAGGGGTAGCTTTCCTGGCCAGCTCAGCCGGCCGGGGGATTGGGCTGGCCGCTGGAACAGCACGCCGCTGCATAGGGCATCAGGAAATTTGAGGCAATTTGGTGCCCCAAATTTCCTGGTGCCCTATGCAGCTACGTAGTTTGCGTATGGGTAAGGACGGCCTTGGCTATGATGTCCCTCAGGAAGGGAGGGAAACTGGGTTGCAGCCTTAAACGCAATCACAGAGTGTTCTGGGGCTCAGCAGGCGAGGCCCTGCTAGTGTAGCCTTACTAAGTAGATCGGGAAAAAGGAAACCCCCTACTAATGTCCCACCCCTTCGCACACCCAGCCTGTTCCTCTGAGTAATGCTGGGGTGGTGAGAGATGGGTTGCTTATTGTCCCACTGAGATAACTTGGTCCCATTTTAGCACACCACTGCCTCAAGTCATATTTTTTAAATTTGAGAGTGTGACTTCTGGAGAAAACAGTATAATCTGCACAAAGACTTTAATTCTGCTTTTCTGTTAACATAAAGGATCATTGATTCCTTTGCAGTTATTTGCAGTTTTTTCACAGAAAGACCTTTTAGTAGACTCCTCCTTCCTATTTCTCTTTTTTGAAATGCAGCATGGAAATACACAGGATGAAACACCATTTTTTTACTTTTTTCAATGGAACTTAAAACTTTGTACAGTCTCCTCTGCATGCAATATATGGAAACCCCTCTGATGAGAATGTCAAATGGAGGAGTTTACCAGTGGCACAGGCGCTGTGTGTATAAACTCACTGTTTAGCCTACTTTATAATAGAGCTTTAGTGCTGCTTTAATCCATGCCACATGCAGATGACCTGAGTAAACCCTGCAGGAAGACAGAAGCCTTGTTGTGTGCATGTGAAACAGTTGCTCAGAATCTGATGTACAGCTGTGGCCTGACTTGTTTGGAAGTGAAGAGTAACTTGATCTTTTAATCTTTTTTTTTTTCCAGACAGATACTGTAAATAACAACTGTTTCTGAAGAGTACCTGCCAGTGAGATTGAAATACATTTTTTAAACTGTAGGTTTTATTTTAGTAAAGACGATTGATTGCCTGTTGTTAAGAGTTTGATTTTATTTTTTAGTTATTGCAAAATTTAGAAATAAAATGATCAGAGGCATAGAATTATTTTCCTTCGGTATGTTCAGGCAACTGTATTGGGCCTGATATTCTTCTCACTTATACCAGAATAAATGTAGTAACTGAAGTGGAGTCAATGAAGTTACAATGTAACTGAGGTAAGTAAGAAGAACAGGAGGCACACTATCCCTTTTTAATGCACTGTACAATGTGTGAATAAATGCTATTGTGGAATCCAAACATTGCAAAGCTGCTTCCAATGTCCATACAATTGGTCTCTTCTAATGGAACATTAAAGGAAAAATGCTGAACTTCTGTCTTGAAGTCTGCTGACAATATACAGCAGTATTAGTGTATTTATGCTTTATCATTGTGATAGATGAAAGGCACTACATTCTGTAAGTCTCTGGGACAAAGGGGAGATTTGGCCCATTGTTGTTACCCTGAGCTACCATAGAACCAGTGCTACATTTATATGATGGCTAAGCCTTGGTACATTAAAGAAGGAGATTTGATATTTCTTATGATGGGAGGTCAGGCCATATGAAAGTCATACTCACTAGTTCTGGCAAAGCTGCATATAACCCACAGAGGAATATATTATTAATTATTATAGCAGAATAATAAATAAAGATAAACATTTTGATTTGTGATAATAAAAAGACACAGAAAATACATTGAGATACTTGTCTACTCTAATGGCTCCAGTTTGCTGCCAGTAGTTTCTTCCATCTCCAACATCCCTCTGTTCCCTCCACTGCAACCTAGAGAGCCATGATGAGACTTAATCTCTTCACTGAAACACTTTCAATTAATTTTCTGCAATTTTAATACACATTTTAAGATCAGACTTCTTTTCCCATAACTACAGTTCTTGTCAAATTGTGTTATGCATGAATAACATAAAAGCTTAAAACATGTTTTCCATTATGAGTGAACCTCAAAGGTTTAGTGGTTTGGTTAAGTATCCCAAAGTTTGGATACTTTTCCATTCTTCTAAAATATTTGAGGACTCCATGCCTATGACCTTTCAGACTGTCTACTTTCCTATGCACACCTTTTCCTTGCAGATCTCAGATTTTCTAACCCTATTTTGGTCTGCAGTAGGTCATTTTAAGAAAGTGAATCATCTTCTGTTGAACAAAGTCATATTGGGAAGCAGCCATGAAACACTTTCTCCTCTGGCAATGAACTACCTGAGGAAAGATTCAATCCAACCTTGTCTTTCTTCCTCTCCTTAGATGGCTGGTTTTCGGAATGAACAAGTAGTTTCCTTGCTAGAATCTACTGCAGTCAACCTATAAAAAAATAGTGCCATTCAGGGGCTTCTCTGGAGCTTGCATCCTAGAATGCAACAACTTCTACTTGTCCTTGCCAGAATCTCTTATGGGGCTTTCAGAATTGCTCCTGTTTGCACCAGATGTGTCTGTCTCCAAGTGAAATGCCAAAGCTTTAGTATACCCGGCTTTCTTTTTAGGCATCATAGGATGTAAGTTCGTTCACTGTAGTTAACATCTTGAAAAGTAAATGGAAAAGTAATTAAATGAAAGAGCAGAAAACAATGCAACCCAAAAAGCATCTTTGGCTCCTCATATACTCCCTGTGACAGAGTGCAGGGTGCAAACAGGTGAGCCTGCACTCTGATCACTCTAATAGTAATTAATTCCCCAGTAGAAAGCCGATGGTGGTAATTACTCAATCAGGCTGCCTGGCTGAGCTAATTGCCCCATCAGCCCCGGGCTGATAAAAGAAAGGCGAAGGAAGGGAGGAATAAATAGGGCTAGCTGAGCTTAGCCAGACAGAGGCTCAGAACAGGAAGTCTTCTGTTACCCTCAGGCCCTAGTGAGAGGGTCAGAAGCTAGTTGAATATTGTAAATAGGCTGTTGTACAAGGACTGTTGTGAAGTTGGTGGAGGGAACACAAAATAAAAAGACATGGTGAAGGCACAACCATGGGGGTCTGTGCTGTTTTTGCGGCGAGAAGGCAAGAGAGGAGCCATGCTCCGTGACACTGCTCAATCCTGTTTGTTTTTTTTAAAGGCCTCTTTTGTAGAGTTGACTGAATTCTCTTGATTCCCGTTGAAGTAAATGAGAGTTGAGGGCACTTAGCATCTCTCAGGATTAAGCCCCAAACTCATACATTTCATGACTTTGATAATGGTATTACACGCATGGCTACTTTCACTGAGGCTGGAAAGTGTGTTGGAGGCAGCATGGTCCCATGGATAGACCACTAAACAAGAGGTCAGGAGACTTTAGTTCTATTCCCAGCTTTGTTATTGACCTGTTGTGTGAACTTGGCCAAGTGACTCCATCTCTTTGTGCATTAGTTACCTGTTTTGTAAAATGTGGATAAAAATATTTACATTCTTTATAAGGCACTTTGAGAACTACTTTATGAAAAGTATTGTATAATTTATCTTGAAGCTGTGTTTTAGTTAAACAAGTAAAATCCACCAATTGCAGAAATAAGGCGAGTTTTAAGAAAAGCAGGTGTTGTACAAGACATATGTGGGAAGCAGGAGAGAGACTACAGGGGTGGAGAGGCAAGGGAACATGAGCCACAATATAAATTAGCTGGTGCTTAGAGCAGTATGAAACAGCCTTGGAGCTCTGATTTCTCTAACTGTTCAACAAAGACATTCTAGTCGTGACAGACAACACTTATGCTATGGCTCATATCAATAAGCAGGGAGGAGCTTTCTCAGAAAGAGGTCACTCCCCTACTCTTCTGGAGGAGAAAAATCCCACATCCCTCTGTGCTCTGTACTTGAAAGGGAAACTCCATCGCAGCAGACTTGCTCAACAGGACATTGATAGATTGGGCCGAATGGAGTTTCAATCTTCTGATCAAATCCATGGGCAGACTGATAGTGGATTTCTTCACTTCAAGTTACAATAGTAAGACACCTGACTTCCTTTCCAGAAAACTGAATCAACTGTCCATAGCAATAGATATTCTCTCCCAGAGCTGGCCATGATCACTCCTCTACACATTCCCACCCATCTACATACTCTCCAGAACAATGCACAAAATCAGTAAGGAGGTGGCAATAACAATAATAATAAACTCCATCACTCAGAAGGCCAAGGTTCTCTGTCCTCATCAATATGGCAGCTTTCCCATTCATTTTCTTTCCTCACAATAGAAACATGCTATCTCATGCAAATCATTCCTGTATTTTGACAAGAAAGACTGACAGTTAAAGAAAGAAGGGTATGTACTTGGATAAGCTGATAAACATTTTGCTAGGATCAAGGAAGGCATGGACTAATAGCATGTGCTCCACAAACAGGAAAAGTTCAATTGCTGAAATAAGGAATATAATAGAATATCTGCTAAGGCCAGAGGAGGCAGGCCATGGAATTCCCACCAGGTGTCTGATCATGGACCTAAATCTTTAATCTCTAAAGTATAAAGTGACAGCTCTATCCAGCATATTGGAGCCAACAGACTGGAGGAATATTTCACTTCACCATGGCATCAAAAGATTCCTCAGAGTGGCATCCCTAATTATCCCTAGATTGTGTGCACAGAACTCTGCCAGGGGATCTCAGTTTGATTTTAAATATTTTCACAAAGCATACAATCCAATTGCTTGGAAGATGTCTCTACTTGCTATCAATCAAGTTGGCCTTCCTCATAGCTATCAATCTCAAAAAGAAGAATGTCAGAGCTGGGAGCATCATTCAGCCATGATGTTGTACCTTTCACAAGGAGTAGGTAGCAGAATTAATTCAGCTTTCATCCCAGTTCTACAAGTTGCAAGAGATAGTACCACTTTCATTCTCACCAAAACCTTTTCATGTATCAGAACAGCTCTGGATAGCCAGTGAGCTCTCAAGATTGAATGCACAAAGACTTTTCAGAAGTCTAATACTCTGTCTCATATCATCAAACAACCAAGGGCAAGAAAGCTTCAGAGACTTCAGTTTCAAGATGAATCATAGAATATTAGGGTTGGAAGAGACCTCAGGAGGTCATCTAGTCCAATGCCCTGCTTAAAGCAGGACCAACACCAACTAAATCATCCCAGCCAAGACTTTGTTAAGACGGGCCTTAAAAACCTCTAAGGATGGAGATTCCACTACCTCCCTAGGTAACCCATTCCAATGCTTCATCACCCTCCTAGTGAAATAGTGTTTCCTAATATCCAACCTAGACCTCCCCCACATCAACTTGAGACCATTGCTTCTAGTTCTGTCATCTGGCACCACTGAGAACAGCCTAGCTCCATCCTCTTTGGAACCCCCCTTCAGGTAGTTGAAGGCTGCTATCAAATCCCCCCCCCCCTTCTTATCTGCAGACTAAATAGCCCCAGTTCCCTCGGCCTCTCCTCATAAGTCATGTGCCCCAGCCCCCTAATCATTTTCGTTGCCCTCCGCTGGACTCTCTCCAATTTGTCCACATCCTTTCTGTAGCGGGGGGACCAAAACTGGATGCAGTACTCCAGGTGTGGCCTCACCAGTGCCAAATAGAGGGGAATAATCACTTCCCTCGATCTGCTGGCAGTGCTCCTACTAATACAGCCCAATATGCCGTTGGCCTTCTTGGCAATGAGGGCACACTGCTGACTCACATCCAGCTTCTCATCCACTTTAATCTCCAGGTCCTTTTTTGCAGAACTACTGCTTAGCCAGTTGGTCCTCAGCCTGTAGCGGTGTATGGGATTCTTCCTTCCTAAGTGCAGGACTCTGCACTTGTCCTTGTTGAACCTCATCAGATTTCTTTTGGCCCAATCCTCCAATTTGCCTAGGTCAGTCTGGACCCTATCCGTATCCTCCAGTATATCTACCTCTCCCCCCAGCTTAGTGTCATCTGCGAACTTGCTGAGGGTGCAATTAATCCCATCATCCAGATCATTGATAAAGATGTTGAACAAATCAAATGGAACAGTGGAGAAGTATACAAAGCAAAGAGTTTGTCTCTTCGTTCAGTGGACAGGGCTCTCTCTCCAAAGCTTAGTAGCAATGTGGGCAGAAAGATCATATGCTTCATATACTGAAATTTGTAAGGTGGCTGCATAGTTCTCTGTTCTTACTTTCACAAAGTTTTATAAAATAAAAGGAAATAGGAAAACTAGCCATTAGGCCTCCCAAAATGTGTAATTGGGTACCTCTATGGCCATTTCAGTGCCCAAACTGAAAATGGTGACCTAACTGAGGTGAAAAAAAATCAAAATATGGACCATGTCTCTAATTAGTAAACTATTTACTGAAATGAGATTGATACCTTTTTAATGTGTGTCACCTCCCACACTCTATCTTTGTATACAAACTTGATTAATAAGAATAAAAGACCACACAAGGTAAAATAGTAGTTCTTTGTTGTCCCAGCACTTGGTTGTTGATCTACAATCACATCAAAACAGTGCTACACAACTGTAAGCAAACACAAAACTTAGTCTCATTTGGCATTGTGGATTGCTGACTGCTCTCATTAGACACCATCTTATAAAATGTGCATGTAAATTATTATAGCTCTTACTTCTGAAATCAGTAAATGTTTCTAATAAAAAAAAATCAACCACCCACCGCATAACTCTTTACAGAATGAACCTGGGCCAATAGATACATTGTTTTAACTGACCAACAGCAGAAGCCATAACAGATAAGGTGCTAATACCAGTTGGGCTATAAGTTATAAGTTTATTTATGCAATGTGCCTGTTTTTGGCAGAGTCTCTGACACATACACGCCAGTCAATCACAGTAAAGTGCCAAATAACAGATGTGGCAATTAAGCTGAAGAACTCTGTCTCTCCCTTTTAATTTTTATTACAGAGAATAACAAAGTACCTCATTAAACCCACCATCATAGAGATTTTTGAATTTGGTGTACAAATGTCTGTAAAAATCAGATCATTGAATGGGGTTCATTGTTAATGTAGGTGCTTTGTCAGACAATGTGTGAATAGACCATTTTTGTAATGACAGAATGCTTTTGGTGCTGCTGCCCTTTTGCATCCAGTAATGGAAAGAGATGCAGATTTAAAGAATGCAACATGTGTCATATAAGGATCACGGTTTTGGGATTTAAGTCCTTCTGCTCATGTTAATAAAAAATGCAGTCTCAATTCTTCTAGCTTCAAATTACGCTGCTTGCAGCAGGAATTAGCTTCAGACTTCACTTTTAGAAAGGTTTCAGATAACCTGAAACCAAAGTAAATTAACATATTTTAATAAGAGAAAATATCTAGAAAAAATATTAATTACAACCAAAGGGGTCTTTCTTTGATTGTTACAGTTTCTAAGGCAAGTGCCTTCATTAGTTTCCTTTCATGATGAACGAGGCTCTGTTTTTTAAAGCAGAGTCGGGTTCATCATTAAAGGAAAAGGATGTAAGGATTTAATGATTTGGGACATCTTTAAAAAAATGTTTTTTTTTAGTAAGAGAAAAACTGAAAGTGATGTAAATCACAACTGGAAACTTTGATATTAAATCACTCTTAATTATCAAAGCATTTTTATGCATAATATGTAACGTTATTTACTTTGCCATTGGTGGAAGGGACATCTTTTACTACTCCCAATCCCTAATATTAACAATATTTTATTTTTCGGAGTTTAAATTCATTCACTAACATTTCTCTTTATTCTACAAAAAGCAAAATTTTACATTCAGGAGAATTAAAAAAAAGCCCTGCGAGGCTCTGAATTTTCTAATGTTCAGCAAACCAGTTATTAATGTTATTAGTGGCCTGCAGGTGTTACGGGCTCACAACTAGGAAAATTAGACCAATTTACCTTGCCACCCTGTGTTAAAGAGGCTTGAATGTGACCTTGCAAATCAAACAAGTTAGTAAATAAATATGTAAAGGTCTAGGCTGATTTCAGACAAGGATCATATAGGAATATATAGTTTTCAGTACGGAAGATTCATGCTATAGTTGTGTCTTTTTTCCAAAGACGAGCACATAGAATAAAATTAAATCTTGCCTGTAACTCCACATGTAAACCAGGAGGGATAAAGATGCATGCAAGAGCAATCATCACGTAAACAGATGTTCATGAATGTAGTGCCTGATGGCAAGAGTGTGTAGACAAACATCACAGTGAAAGGGGATGGGTATACAGGGAAAATGGGTATAACTCTGATCTAGCGAGTGCACATGCTGTTCACTATAGCAATCTTCATTCAGCAAAGTTAGCAGTAAGCACATTGCTTTTGCATAGAGAAGAAGTGAAAAGAACCTCAAGTGCTGGTGAGTCAGCCTCGTGTGTAACATCCTGCCTCTTAATCTTGGTCCCATTGAAATCTCTTGGCAAAATTCCCACTGATTTCAATGGGAACAGGATTTGGCCCTTAATATTTAATGATTTGTTAAGTAATTTTAAGGAGCAAAAAAGGACCTTTCAGTTGTTTTGCATATTAGTCACTCTAATTCTGAGGCAAAAAAAGATTGTTTCCCTTGCGGGGAAAATGAAGGAATGGTGCCCATTTTAATCTTTGTGAATGAGTGCCTGATTGCATATCATGTTCATAAATTTCTTCATACCTTTTCTCTTGGCAATGTGGGCAAATACATTTCTGGGTTACCCAGACTTCTATATCAGTGTACTGTGGTATAATGCTGACATGAGGGGGATCTTCTGTAATGAATCATAGATTGCTTTGAACTAGATTCCTAAAGGTATAAAGAAAGGCTTATAACGAATGCATGAACTGCTCAAAATTTTCATAGATTCTTAGAATGAGATGGCATTCATAGTTAATTAACATATTTTTTCATTTTAAGTCACAGCATTTGAATGTTAAATTCTGTAACAAAGTACAGTGATAAGAGCTTGTGGGAGCCATATTCTCAATATATGTCAAGAATGCATAGTCTATTTTATACAAAATAATACACTCTCTTTTGTGTAGTATCTTCTATTCAGACAGTATTCTTGGATGATTTAACAAGTTAAATGCAGTGATACAGTACTACAGTTAAACTTTTAAACCTATGATAATAGGTAGAGTGAAATTAAGGGGCATAAGCAAATGAGGTGTCCATAGATGAGATTTTGAAAATATGTCACTGAAGGAGGAATGGAGATTATAAAAGAAAGGCTCTTACAGCTGGTGAGAGCTGCAGAGAAGAAAGATCTTGCATCAGTAATAATGAGATATGTAAAGGAAAAGAGAGGAAGCTAGTGATAGATGTGTGGATGAACCTGGAAGAAGGGGGTTGGGGGGAGAGAGAGAGAAAGTGTCTTAAAGAATATCAGAGCAAGACAGCAGAGGTATTTTAAAAGGAAGGAGGATACGTTTTATTTGGATCCTAAAATGAAGAGGGAGCTAGAGGAGTTGTCTGAGTGAAGTGGTTATACTCTTTTATATATGGTGAGAAGGCTGCCAGTGTCATATGCTGAAATCTGGAAAGTTGGGACCAGAGCAGGCCATAGAAAAGGGAGTCGTAATAGTCACAATCAGAAGAAATGAAGGCATGAATAAGGATTTCAGCAGAGCTGGAGTTGAGGAATGAGTGCACATGGTCAACCACAGGATTTTCTTGGGCAACTTGTCAGCAACCACAAGGTGTTCATAGTTCTATTCAGAAATTCAATATTCTTATCTCCTATTTCTTTTATGGGATGGTAATTCCAAAGCATCTGAGGTTAGATTTATCCTCAAAAATTATTCTGACCGAGAGTATGCCAAAGATGGGACACGTGGCGTTAGACCAGACTGAATTTTCCCATATCTTGTTATTCTGCACTGTAACCACTAAATCACAATTCTTCACATACACAAATAACAAACTAAAAGCATGCATTTCTTTAAAAGCATAGATCTGGTCATTCCAGAACAATACTACCACTATTCAATCATTCCCAGTCACAAAACGTATAACATTAAAATGACAGTGGAGACGAGCCAGCATTTTGAAGAAAATTGATTACTTTCAGGAAATGGGGAGAGGAAAAGTTGCCTTTCTTTTTCCCTGAAAAATTTCAATCTCTATAGAGTGTGTGTATGCTCTTCCTATTGAGATTTTTCAGGGAAAAGGAAAGGCAACTTTTCCTCCACCCCATCCCTGCAAGTAATCAGTTTTCTTCAAAATTCTGGTTTGTCTCCACTGTCATTTTAATGTTATATGTATAAACTGTACTTTGATTGTTTGACAAATATCCTTATTGTAATGTGTAGAAAAGAGAGAGGAAAAAATAGCATTCTGCATATTGAACTCTTATAGTAAAGAGTATTTCTTATTTTATTAACATAGCAAATGTACCTCAGAAAAGTTCCCTATCAGTGCAATGGTTTAATTTTCTTTTTTATTTATTCTGGATCTCCATCTTTGTGTCAGACAAACTAATCTGATGCTCCATTTGCTTAGGAAGCAATGACATCTCCAGTCCTGCAACTGCATCTGTGTAGGAAGACCCCTGTGCTATGGGGTCTTCCTACTGTGGAGTATCACTGAAGTCTGTGGAGCTCTGTCTGGACACAGGATCTGCCTGTGCTAGTTCTCTCTGAAAATTATTCTGATTTCTGTGTTTACAAAGAGACATCAACATTAGTTTTATTTGGAAACTATTTTCTCTTCTATTGTCCACCTGACATCATATCACACAATGCTTCTTTCTTACTGACTGTGCTCTTCTTTTAACATTTAGTTTGGTAAGATGGAAAGTTAATAGTTTTGGAGGATTTTCCTATTTTTGGAGAGAGAGACCAATTGAAGTAATGGATTACATACCAGTAATACATAAATCAGAAATATACAATAGATATACAACATTTAATAAGTATATAGTTTTGTTTGACTCATATAATGTTCTTGATATTAAAGAAGAGCTTTCAGGATTTCTATTCTAGCTGGTATTTAATCTTTTAAAAATTGTGATTTTCAGATAATTTAGTTTGGATTTGAGAAAGTTTAGCAGTCTTTGTTTGGTGCCTTTCATAAGGATGGAAACAAACTGAACAGCACACTTGGACAAAAGGCGATTTGTGTCAGTTGTTTGAAAAATGTGTGTAAGAAACCCATCCTGCAAACTTTCCTATGTGAGCAGTTCTTACACGAATAGTTCCACTGACTTCAACTCCTCATATGACAAAGGGTTTGCAAGATCAAGCCCTACTGCCTGCAAACTGCCTGAAAAACTAAGGCTTCATTTCTCCATTATGTCTGAGATGTGCTCAGATGTGGTGGATGTTGCATGTGACAGGTTCCAGTTCTCTGATTTTTTGACCACCTGACCCTGGTGGAAGGTAGAGCAACAAGGGGCCCACTCTAATTTCTGCTACTGATGCAAAGTGGAGTTTGGTACCACCCAGGGATGCAGGAACAATTTGTATAGTGGGGGTACTGAGAGCCATTGAACCAAACTGTAAACCCTGTTGTGACGGGTTGGATCACTGAGGGATGCTGGAACAATTTGTATAGTGCGGGTGCTGAGAGACATTGAACCAAATTGTAAACCCTGTTGTGACGGGTTGGATCACAGAAATCCCCTTGGGGCTGCCAACACTGATAGAGAGATATGCCCAGCTGTTTGCCCCTGCCGCCCCCCCCCCCCCCGGTATTAATACATACTCTGGGTTAATTAATATGTAAAAAGTGATTTTATTAAATACAAAAAGTAGGATTTAAGTGGTTCCAAGTGATAACAAGGAGAACAAAGTGAATTAACAAGCAAAATAAAATAAAACATGCAAGTCTATGCCTAATACAGTAAGAAAACTGAATACAGATAGAACCTCACCCTCAGAGGTGTTCCAGTAGGCTTCCTTTTACAGACTAGTCTGAGTCCAGTAATCACTCACACCCCTGTAGTTACTGTCCTTTGTTCCAGTTTCTTTCAGGTATCCTTTGGGGGTGGAGAGGCTATCTCTTCAGCCACCTGAAGACAAAATGGAGGGGTCTCCCAGGGGCTTAAATAGACTTTCTCTTGTGGGTGGAGACCCCTTCCTCTCTCCTATGCAAAGTCCAGCTCCAAGTTGGAGTTTTGGAGTAACATGGGAAAGTCACATGTCCATGCATGACTCAGTTTTTACAGGTAGCAGCCATTGCCCACATGCTATCTTGACTGTCTCCAGGAAGACTTCTTATGTGGATTGGAGTCTTCCAAGATCCATAGTTCATTAAGTGTTTCTTGATTGGGCACTTAATTTGCACATTTCTTTCTCAAGAAGCTGACCAAATGTTTTACTAAGGCTACTTAAAATCAAGCAAGTACACAGCCAATATTCATAACTCCGAGTACAAAAATGACACATGCATACAAATAGGATGAATATATTCAGTAGAGCATAACCTTTACAGAGATATGGTACATGGCATATGTAGCATAAAACATATTTCAGTTATATCATATATACATTCATAAGCATATTCCCATAAAGCATTATGGGGTGCAATGTCACACCTGTATATGATGGAAACAACTTCAACCTATGGTTCCACCATATTCCTTCTGCCCCTGATATGAACCCAACTTGCTCCTTCCTCCTTTATACTAGCACATTGGTGCTAGGGGGAGCTGGTGAAGGAGGCAGCTCTGCTAGCTTTATGCCTGTGAAGACTCCCCCTACAGAGGGCTATTACTTGGCACAAAGTGAATTTGGCAGACTATAGAGTCATACTTGAAATAAAACCATGAGAACTTGGGCTGTGCTTTCATCTGATTTTTTACACTAAACAGAATCAGTCCGGAACAAAGTATAGATAGGTGACTTTCAAGGCGCTGCAGGAGAATGTGTTGGTGATTAAATAGCATTTTTCTCTGAGTCAGTACTCAACAGTAATACTGTGGCATGGTGCTAAGAGTCACTGTGCTATTGAAGGTACTAACCACCTAGGTCATGCCGCAGCGCTGGATGACACACAGGGCAGATTTTGAGAGATTAGGCATGTTAGCATCTAAATTCCAGCCTGAGTAATTACATTTCATTCTGGCCATCTAAATCCCTCCCCCCCCCCCCCCCAAAGAAGTTATTATTTACTTCCTCTCTTAAAAAATTGTTTTGTAGTGTTGCTGGTGCAGATTGGCTGACCATGTTCCATCCCAGAAGTATCTGCAGTTAAGCAGGGGGTGAAGTGACCCCTTAACATTTTTTGCAGGGTGCTTTGGATTCTTTAGGTTGAAAATTTCTATATAAGTAAGCAGCAAAGAGTCCTGTGACATGCATCCGACAAAGTGAGTATTCACCCACGAAAGCTCATGCTCCAATATGTCTGTTAGTCTATAAGGTGCCACAGGACTTTGCTGCTTTTACAGATCCAGACTAACACGGCTACCCCTCTGATACTATATAAATAAGCTACATTTCTACAAGAAACAGCACAAAATGTGGAGTGTGAAATTATTTATTTACCCAGGTCATTCAGAGGCCAGACTTGTCACAAGAAAATAATCTAAGATATTAAAGCTGGAAAAGAGATATTAGTTCATTATTTACTTTTTTTCATCACCAAAATTAAGCATGGCACTTAGAAAAAACAAATTGTATCTGCCCAGCAAAGGAGATCTAATACAGTATAATCTTCATCTATTAAGACATACACAACAGCTATTTTATTAATTTCCTGAATCAGCCTATATTTTTCTGTGTTCTGTTTCAGGCTGATATTCCTTCTTATACAACTAAGACCACTTTAAATATTTCCTTTCTCTTTCTGGGCTCAAAATATACCTTGGAGGAACTAATCCAATTTGGTGCAATGTAAGGCCATACCTTCATGGTGCAATTCTGGAAGAGATTGTACCCATACTACAATTTTCACTGGGAAGCTGCAGTATGCGCGCCTCTCCATGTTTGGCAAGAACTGCTGGCTGTTGAGGAGGGAAGACAGGAAATGGACTCACTCCTTTTGGCATTACATGCTTCTGGGAAACCTAGGAGGGAACAGTCTCTGTGCTTGAGGATTCTCAATGACTGTGACCATGTCTGACTGCTGCACTGCGGCAATAGAGGGGAAGCTTCTTGCAACTTTCTCTTCCCTCCTTATGCAATTGCCCAAGGCCCAGTCACATGCTGATCCTTTGTGTTTACACTTCTTAAATACTGGTAGATGCATATCACACTCTTTCTCCCCTCATCATTTAACTAATCATGCTATTTAGTTCTTGTAATCTTCACTCATGAATCCATCATTCCAGTCCTTGAATAATTTTTGTGCTTCTTGAACTCCCTCCAGTTTGCCATCTTTCTGAAAAGGAAGCTGCCCAAATTGTGCTCAGTGTAGTAAGTACGCTGGCCTAAGAGCCATATACAGAGGGACTATCCTTTTCCTGTTTTGTGATATCCCGAAATCTCATTAGCTTTTTGGCTGCTGTAACATATTGCAAGTTCCTATCTAATTTGCAATCCAATATCACCCTAGGTCTCTTTCAGCATTATTGCCTTTCAAGTATTCTCATCCTATTGAACATCTCTGTTTTGGATTATCCCCCTCCAGATATATCAGTGTGCATTTTTCCAATATGACTCTCATTTTGTAATTGTTTGCCTGAATTTTTGACTTTTATTATTTCTCTGTCCTCACAGATGTTTGCAATATTTTTCAAAGTAGTAACATCTGTGAATTTAATTAATATGCCATTTACCTTTACCCTCCAAATCATTGATAAAGATGTTAAATAAAACTGACCCTAACATTGATCCTAGTAGTGCCTCACTAGAAACCTCTCTTAATAACATGCTTCCATTTATTTACATTTGCCTTCGTTTACAGTCCTTCAGCCAGTTTACAGTCCATGTGACAATGATCATATGCAAGTAAATTCATATTTGTTTTACAAGCAAGATTTTCCGAGTCACTGCATCAAACTCACTTTTAATCTCCATATATAAAACATATACTGTATTACATTCTCTTCATCCATTAATTTTGTAATGTAATCAATAAAAACAATTGAGTTTTTCATAGTCATAAGTTAGCATGAGACTAATCATTGCTGACAAGATGGGGTCAAATTCAAGTTTTGATAAGTTGTTTTGGTTGTATTGTTGTTTTAATTAAGGTTTGTGTCCCTGGCAAAGAAAGACACTTTTTAAAAAAAAGATGCTCTATGTCACGTGATGTTGCCTTACATTTATTTTGTGCCTTATCCCAAAGAGCTTTACAAACAAGTGGGGTATATAGCAGAGGAACTAACACCTCTAGGGTGAAATGATTTAAAGTTACACTAAACACTACACAATGAGTTAGGAAAGGAAGCAAAGAACACTTTACCCTAGTGGAATTGAAGTGGGTATTTAAAATGCATAGATTACAGCTACCAACAGAATTTGGTGCTAACCTTGCTATTTTGGCAAAAAGTACCATGAACTCTTTAGGTGATACTCAAGTTCTGTCTCTCATCTGGGGACATTTCCAAGAGAATGGTCTTCTATCACCTAATGCTATTCTGCGGCATTGGCTTAGTCCTAAACAATAGGAATTGAGAGAGAAGAGGGCCACTTCCTAAATCACCAACAACATACTCAATATTGATTGTACAATTTGTAAACATAATGTGAAAATGAAAGTATGATGAACAAAGGCTTATTTCTTTTTAAAATAACATCATCTGCTATCATATGTGCAGGATGGTTGTGTATAAATGTAATACAAGGGAATGCAATGTGTCAAGTTGTACGGAGTGGCTCACAACCGTGAGTGCCAACTTCAGGGCCGACACCCCAAACTGGTGGTATGTTTTATAATTAGATTTCACCAACCCAGTAGCAAATGTGAACTCCTGAATCACTATATGAGTCTTACCCTAGAGTCACAGGCAGTCCCCTTGGGAATGGCAGTCTATCTGGCAACCCAGGCAAGCTGGATTTAGTGATAAATTTAGTGATCTATGGTTCCAAAAGGTGACAGAGTTGTAGTAATCTCTCAGCACTGAATATCTTTTGAAGGCTAAACCAGGTTGACCTTGGGGATCTCTGCTTCTGTTTCCTAGCTTCAGCCCAATGAGAGTCCAAACAGCAAAGACATGAAGAATTTTCATGTCAGCTATCTTTATTTTCTCCCAGAATTAAAGTTGATGGGACAGGCTTCCTTGTACATAGCTGCTTTACAGATGTGAGAAGGCAATTAGCCCAAGCTTCGTATTGTGATGCTTCACAATGGCCCGCTTAGTTTTGATACAAACAACGAGGAGTCCTTGTGGCACCTTAGAGACTAACAAATTTATTTGGGCATAAGCTTTCGTGGGCTATAAGTAAGTGAAAGTAAGGTGGTATGGGCTGGTATGCCGTACCAGTAAAAAATGGCCGCTGGTACCAGTTCCTACCTCCTTACTTTAAAGTGCTGCCGCTTTTGCGCCCCCCCCCGTCAGCGGCTCTGCCAGGTTCCTAGTGGCAGGGTCGCCAATGGGGGAGGACAAAAGGGGCAGCGATGTTAAAGCGCTGCCACTGCAAAGACCCTGCTTAAAGTGCTGCCACGGCAGTGCTTTATTGTCGCTGGCCCTTTTGTCCCCCTCCCCCCCGGCTGCCAACGGGGCGGGGGGAGGCAGGGGAGTGGGAAGGGCAGCAAAAGAAGCAGCTGTCCTGGGGCCAGCCATTTAAAAGGGCCCAGGGCTACGGCCGCTGCTACGGTAGTGGCAGCAGCGGACTGAGTTCCGGGCCCTTTAAATCGCTGCTGGAGCCCTGGGTGGTGCGGGCCAGGCAGCCTGGAAGGGCTGGCTGGGGGATGCTGACCCCCAACCCTGCCAGCTTCCTCCCAAGGCCCCGCCCCTTCCGGGGGGGCCAGAGCCGGCTCCCATATGGTAAGTTTTCAATTTTACGTTCACCCCTGGCTATAACCCACTTCATTAGATGCATGGGGTGAAAAATACAGCAGGCAGATATAAATATACAGCACATAAAAAGATGGGAGTTGCCTTACCAAGTGCGGGGCGGGGGAGGGGGGGGGGTCAGTGCTAATGAGGCCAATTCAATCAAGGTGGATGTGGCCCATTCCCAACAGTTGACAAGAAGGTAGGCTGGGGAACCACTCCTTCTCCTGGGTTTGCAGGTTCAGAGCAGGCATTTTTACAGTTATAAAGCAAAACTTACGTATTACCTTACAGCATGGGCTATAGATATGACAAGTAAGGTTAATGCATGCAGCAACTTACAAGCATTTTATAGAGTCTAAACATCCTTACAAGTCCAACACCTATCTTGAACAGGAGAACTGGTCTGATTTCCAGCTATGGATTTGTCAGTGCTCAGCCTTGGCAAGAGCTGACACCTAGTTTACCAGTTTCACAGAGTGCACTATAGATGATTAGAAAGTTTCCAAACAACCTATACAATATCTGTGCTAATGGACAGAAATGAACAAAAAATAACTGACTGATTAGAACAAAGCAGATATTACTTTCCTGGAAGTTCCTTTCCCAATTAAATTGTATGTTTCTGCTGCATGTTTTATGCCGCAGAGATAAAAGTGCTTTTGCAAAATTGTGGGAAAGCTATATCAGCATTTTCCTTGCTCTTCGGTCCAGTGTGTCATGTTAACAATTGTATCATACTATAGCTCTGTTGCTTTGCAGTTCTAATACTGCTTAATTCACCAACAGCATTTGATTCTGCTGACCATAAAATACTTCTCCACTGCCCTGAGCAGCTTCTGTTTCTTTCATGTTTTTCATTATTTTAGCTTTTGTCCCCCAACCTCTCCCAACATTTACATTTTGTTAAGATAGACTAGAGTATAGTGGTTAGAGCAGAGAACTGTGAGTAGGGCCTCCATTTACCAATCTATAAATAAGGAATGTTTGCTTTCCTTTCCTTTTTTTCTACTTCTGATCCTGAACTTAATTTAAAAAAAGTTAACTACCTGCCAGGTATAGTAATATTACCTACCACTCTGGGGTTTTGAGGTTTTCTTAATTAGGTCCAGATTATCAAAAGTGGATGCAGTGGGCACATCTACAAATCCCAGATTTGTGTGCACAAATCAGGTATAGTAACAGTTAACTATCCCCTATATATGGTGCAATTACAGGATCTGCTCACCCGGTTACGAGACAGACTAGTGTAATTGTCTGGTTACTCATGTGAATACAAGTTTATGGATGTACCTATTTATACCCACATCTTAAAATTTGCTCATTAATGTTTATAAAACTCTTTGGGATTATCAGTTGAAAGATTTCAAAGAAGAATTATTAATTATTTTTGTTTGATTTAGTAAACACTTACATCCAGATAGGTATTCAGTGTTATCCTTGTTTACGTGATGTAAGTGACAGAGGGAATCCTACGGCAGTTTCAGTGTCAGCATCATATTCCTGTTATGGGTCCAGACCAGGGGTCTTATCCAAAGTCCACTGAAGTCAATAGGAATCTTTACAGTGACATCAGTGGGCTTTGGATCAGGTGGTGTTGGTCCTGCTTTGAGCAGGGGATTGGACTAGATGGCCTCCTGAAGTCTCTTCCAACCCTAATATTCTATGATTCTATGACCACATTGCCAGAGTATTCCCTTAGGTATCCTGCAAAATGAAAATAATGCTGCTTGTTTGTAAATCTGGGGTTTTGCCTCCGGTACTAGTAACAGAAAATGAGGCAGGGCAATCAAATTTTAACACCTTCTGTTGTAAACTGTTGGATGGTCATTGTTCATCCTATCCTATTCTTTTGAGGAAAAATGTGGTTAGAAAGACCTTATTACTGTTGCTAGATTGAATTTGTTTTGGTTTCAGTCATGCCTTGATGAAGGATGGGAGTGTACTTCATCTATGCCGAAAGAGTTGCATTGATTGGTTACCAGTCAAATAAATTGCTTTAATAAAGTTTACTCTGTGAACTTACACGTGGCCTCGGTGGAACCCTCACATCTTACTTCCTAAATTGCTTGTTAGTTTTTCAGTATTAAAGATGATGTGACAAATTTCTTGGTTTTTAAGTATGAAAACATATTGCTGGCAATGAGGGAGCATTTTGAAGGGTCCTCTTCACCTCTTTGGAACACGTTACCATTGATTTAAATGGAATTACTTATAGCTCTAGGCTTGGTAGTAAGTGTTTACAACATCAGTGGCATAAATTATACAAAAATCTGTATGAGGTCAGAAGATCTTTCTCTTCTTACATGAGTTGTTTACTTACACATACTTTTGCTAATCAGTAACATGTAGACAGAGGACATATTCCAATATGAACGTTTTCAGCTCTTAGATAATTTGTACTGTATGTGGTAGACACTGCATATTGGGGGCACTAGAAAAATACTGGTAATATTACCTGTTGAGCCTTTTGTAGCACTATATAGTAGCAAACATGGATCTCTGAGCAGGACACATCAGTGCAAAGTGTATGCAGCAAGAGTTAAATGAATCATCTATGTTTTTTTTATTGCTAATGTAAACACTTTAGCAATGCTAATCAGTTGTACTGATTTTCTGTTTTGATTTTCCTTAATAATTAAGCAAAAGATCTGGAATGCAATCAAGTTTTACACTAGGGGGCTCATGCAAATGATTTTTTTTTAAATATATTTTAAAATTTGTTAAATGTATCCAAAAGCAAAGTTATTGAAGTTAAAAAAAAAAGAAAGAAAAAAAGAAATACAGTATACAGTCTGCATATAAATAAAAGTGTCTATTTTAATGGAGGAAATCACCACTTTGTTGGTATTATTAAATTGAAAATGCAGCTGCTTTTATTTGTTTTTAAACTAACTCCACACTAAATATCTTGGCATGCTATGCAGAATGAGAGGGAAGTTCCAGAGCATGAAATGTCTTCAGTCAGGCCTGGGTTTTGAAGGAAGGTTTTGAAAAACTGGGCAATCTCTGTGATTTCTACTTCACAATTTTTCTCAAAAAAAAAAAAAGCATGTTTCTTAGATTTTTTTTAAACATGATCTTAAACTGCTTGTATATTTATTTTGTATTCTTAAGGAGATACCATTAAGTAAGTCTCTATCTATTTCATGTTGCTTCTGCCATGTTCCAATGCATTTTTTTTTTCTTTTAAAATAATATGTCAATAGGTTTGGTGTTACTCTGTAGTGAAACAACTCAGAAACTTTTTGTTTCAGATATATTTATTTTACCAAAAATATTTTTATTACTTAAAAAAATAACTCTTTGGTGGGAAATCTACTTTATTTCTACATCATAAGTTAGCTTTAAAAATCTTAGAATTGTTTTTGCCCAGATTTCGGAAGCCATGTATAAATATAGTGTTAATGTTAGAGTCATCAAATGAGAATACAGGGCCAGATCCTCAGCTAGAGTAAAATGGTATAGCTCTATTGATTACAATGGAAACATGCCAATTTAAACCAAATGAGGATCTGGCCCAGTATAATAGATCTTTCTTAATGCATCTATAAAATCATTGTTTTAGTCTAATTTCTACTTTTCTACTTTTACACAAAAAAGCAAATTCCAATTTGTAAAAGGATGATTTTTTTGGTTTGAATTGATGACTTTGTATATAGTTTCTAATTTAAGGTAATTGTTTTTGTGTAGATGGCAAATTGCTGCTTACTAGCCTTCATTCTAATCTTTTGTGGGAACAATAATAAGAGCCTGGGTCTTAAAAAGTAAAAGCATTTCAGTATGTATTTTAAAATTCAGTAGCTGAAAATTCAGCTACAACATACTCAAAGCAATTGGGCAGCATTTCAGTTTATTTTTAAGATGAGTTTTTTGATGGAGGAGGGAGTTGTGCTAGCATAGAACTTTATGACTTACAATCGGGGATTTTATAGCAGCCATCAATAAATGATTTTTACAGATATTTGACAGTTAAATTTAGAAGCACACCAAAAAATTGGAACCACCCGTGAGAAAATCTTGCAAAAACTTAAAGCAAATTGGTTAAAAAACCCCACATTGTCATTGTGTGCACTTACATGGGAATTATGGGTCTGGTTCTGCAAGGTATTGAGCAATTCCTGGAGGTGGTGAGCACTCTATACTCTCATTGAGGGGTTTGTTCAGCATCTTGCAGGTTTGAGTAATATGTGATTCATATATATATGAAAAACCAAAAAAAAGTGTAGCATTTATTTATTATTACTTGATTGTTTATCTGACTTCCATCTTTTCCTTGTGATTTTGTTGTCAGTTTCACCATCCCAGACTGGGTAAACAATAATATTTATTAAAACATGCTAACTGTGATATTATGTGCGTGTTAGTAGGATGTTCCATGTGTTAAAGATACAGTCCTTTTCCAAGTAAGTCTATGTTCATCTTTTTGCTATCAGCATAGGATCCAGTTCAACTCTCTGTGTACAAGCATCGTCCTTGTATGCAGTGGAACATGTCTATTCTCACAGCCAAGATCAGAACATGTACCCTTTTCACAGTGCATTCAACCATCACTGGTCCAAGATCAGTCTTGATTTTGCCATTATTCAAATCATTTCTGTGAGAATCTTATCTGAAATATAGATCTTTCTCATTTGCCTAGCTCTCCTCTGCTGGTGTGCACACACCACTGTGTATCATGCTGACCAATATTATCTAATTGTTTTCTTGTACTCCCCATTCTTTCTGTATCCTTGTCTTATACTTAGCTTGTAAACTACTTAAGGCAGGGACTGTCTTTTGTTCTGTGTTTGTACAGCTCCTAGCACAGTGGGGTTCTAGTCCATGACTAGGTCTGCTAGCTTCTACAGTAATACAAATAATAAACAATAAGAATATTGAATTCTATCAGTAGGAGGAAGTATGGTCTAGTGAATAGGGCATTGGACTTTGGACTCCGGAGACCTGGGCTCCATTCCTGATATAGACTTCCGGTGTGACCTTGTTCAATCTCTTATTCTAATCTGTGCCTTAGTTCCCCATCTGTAAAATGAGGGTGATATTTCACTACCTCAAAGAGGTATTGTGAGGCTAAAATCCATTAATGACTGTGTAGTACTCAGACATAGTAAGGGGAGCTATTAAAAATAGATAGATGAAGAATTCTGGGATACAGTTTTTATGAGAGATGCTGTGCAAAAGACAGTTGTTTCACATTATACACTATTGTGGTTTTTTATAAGTGAAGTTGCGTCTTATTAAATTGTGGGACTCATAGCACTAAATACTTTGTCTCTAGAGCCATTCTGTGAACAAGTGCGGTCTGCACTTTTGGACAATACTCAACCAATTGCGTCTTCATTCTGATTGGGAACATTTCTGCTCCTCTAGTCTTCAGTCTTTTCTGAGCTAAAGATGTTAGTTGTTTTAATGTGTGTGTCTGTTCTGTGGTATAGACAGATAACCACTAGTATGTAAACTGAGCCCATCTAACACAATTTCACTTGTGACACTGGTCTAGGGTGACCAGATAGCAAGTGTGAAAAATTGGGACAGGATCTGGGGGGTAGTATGTGCCTATATAAGACAAAGCCTCAGATATCGGGACTATCCCTATAAAATCAGGACATCTAGTCACCCTACACAGATCTCCAGAGGTGAAACTGTAGTGCATTTGCTCACTCAGTGCCATCTAACCCGTTCACATTTAATTTCTGATTTTGAATTCTATTAAGCAGAGCCTTGTATTCCTACTACAAGGCTGTCACCATGTGTCTTGCTGTTAAATGCCTGCTATCCTACATAATCCGGTTTGGGGCCAGATTCTAACTTGGTGTAACCAATGGAGTTTCACCAAGGAAGAATTTGTCTCCCTATGTTTATACTTTGAATATTACTTTGACATAATATAAATCATGTTTTTGTTTACAGGTCATTTATTTGAAAGGATGATTATTAATTTGAACTGGTTTGTGTGCTTCCCGGTTGTACTGTTACACCACTGGATGGAGACAACATTATCCTTGAATCTTGAAGATCCAAATGTGTGTAGCCACTGGGAGAGGTAATGTTTCTATTAGCATCATAGACCTGATATATTCTTAGTTGCTTCTGATTATATTTATTATTTATTTTATACAGGGCATTTCACATGCTTTAAAGTGTTTTATAAAATAATGAACTATGGACCGGATCCTGCAGTTACTACAAGGGGAAAAATGAAAAATTGGGCCATGTATATGTAAAGGGACCATCTCGCTTTACATTAGAATGCAGTCATCTCTGGGGTAGGATGCAGCATCCATTATAAGGACACCAATAACACTACACAACCCATACAGGGACAGAAGTTAATAAGAATACCTTATCCAATTAACTCAGCAGGGGAATTTGCATATTCAGAATATAATTAGGCATACTGGAATTGGGCCAAGTGTGATTAGGGTGCTTCTTTACTTTTCAGCTTTCCCTGAATCTATATTAAGACTTGTTGGCTTAATTTTTTGATGAGATTCAGAAATTTAAAATGTACGTCTATAAATTCATCAATCTAGTTAGTCTGTTGCTTTCATGATTTCATGATAATTGCCAGTAGAATGTTCACATTGGGTAAGACAAGATTAAACAATAAGCATTTGTTTTCCCTTCTTTTTATGTATAAAGATTATAATAATGAAACCATGCCTCATGGTCTCATTATCATTATTTAATAATGCCTACAACTGATCAGCTAGTCAGTAAGCCAGGCTGACTGTTAGTTTGAGGACATCTCTGGGTTATTCTTCCGACATCAGAAGTAAATTGTATTATATATTTAAGTGTTGAGAGTTTTGGTGAGCATTAGTAGACACACATGCCTTATGATGATAGTTCTACACTTTATGGGCCATTGATCAAAAATGGCCTCTAAGGGCCTGATCCAACAAATACTCTGAGATTCATGTGGAACATTTCAACTCTCTGGCCTTAAATTCT
Source organism: Trachemys scripta elegans (assembly GCF_013100865.1). Lineage (NCBI taxonomy): Eukaryota > Metazoa > Chordata > Testudines > Emydidae > Trachemys > Trachemys scripta. The sequence continues at coordinate 75,996,211 of NC_048303.1, forward strand.
CACATGCAAGTTAGAATATGCAAAATCTTGTATTTGCTGATATATATCAAGTAGTTAGCTGAATAAATACCCAGTTTCTGAATGCCAAGCACAAAGCCAGAAGCTTGTCTGATATTACTTTATGTCCTATATGGTGTGGGATGAGGAGGGGTTGCGGGGTGCTGTCTTTAGCTCTAGGGATGATTTTGAAGGAAGCTACAAGATAAATGTAAACAAAAAGAAAAGAATGATCTATTGCAAGATTTCTTTAAGATAAATAATCAAAGCCTGCAGAAAACAAAAATGTAACAAATCTGCCTAGTGTTTCTAAATGTCAACTTTCATTCATCCTTCCATTTTCTGGGGCTTAGCGAGGGGGTAGATGTATACAAGCACAAACTGAAAATTGCCATAGCATTTATATTCCCATTCAGAACAGACAGCAGGTACATAAGTATAAAAGAGTAACCACCAGCTACCAGCTTATTACTGCTTGTGTCATTGGCATTCCTATACACTTTGAGTAAGAAGCCCGCCCAATAATAAAACCCTCATTACATGTGAACTGAGATCATAGTAGGAATGAACAGAGCTGGCCCTGTGTAAAGTAAGAAGTGCAGAGCCCCAGGGAAGTTGAGGTAACCCCCATAACATTTGGTTGGACAGAATTTGACAGCTGGATGGATTAGAGTTGTTTGTCTTTAGGAGGATGCAGGAACCAGCAGGGAGTGGGTTCTGGGCACTTGGAAAAGTTAGATCCCCAGTGTCCCCTCTCAAGGTAAGTGGTCAAAACAGGAAGGGGAGATTGTAGGTGCTGTCTTGGAATAGACACTGACTGATCAGGGACACCAAATGTGTGGGGCTCTATTTGGCCGCACCTTGGCACATGTTTGTGGCCAGCCCAGGGAATTAGCACCACAGAAGAAAATGTACCCTTCACTCTCATACGTTATAATCCCATTACTCAGTGAAAAGTTGATTTATTGCCAGCACAAACAGTCTGGTTAAGAGTTTTCTAAGATTCAATTATTCTTTTCTCCTCTGAAATGTAGATGGATTCCACTTGCTCCAATGGCTTCTCTGCAGGCTTTGAGTACCAAACCATGTATACTTTCCCACTAGGTTGCACCTGTAGTTTGGCAGGAAACAAAACTAACACTTTAAAATTGTATTTCTTGAAAGCCATTTTAAAAAAATGTGTTTATCTTTAATGTCCCGTACTTTCTAAGCCTCGTTCAGAATACACTTTATCTCCTAAATCTGTTACATGAAATAATTGTTCTACACACTGTCAGCAATTATCATCCAACATATTTCTAAGATTCCTGTCATTTTAGTATCTAAGTATACCATAACTTTAGGTATTCTCTTAATCATCCCTCTAAGTCTTTCCATTCACAGTATTCAAAGCGGATTTCAGGTACAGTTTTTTCAGACATTTCTCTAAAAGTCCTAGCAGATTTTCTGCTGTATTATTCCCTCCTGGAGAGGAGAAGGCAGTGAGAAAGGAACCTAGATTTGGTGTTCTTTGTAGAAAGTAACAAATCTGCAATTATTGGTTAGGATGAGGATCTTCCCACACTGATAATCACTGCTAAGGGCGGTGTTGGCTTGGGGTTGGATGTGTTCCACTTTCCTGGAAGTACTTGCAATGCCTATTCCATAGTTCAGTTTAGTGAGGCAGGGAGCTCATCCTTCTTTTTCCTCCCTGTTCCAAAATACCATCATGACAAGAGAATCTTCCATTTAGTGAATCCTGTCCTTTTTTAGCTGTGTTCCATTTTGGAGTTGTCGTCCCTGATGGTTAGGCACCCAGGGAAGAACTTGCCACTCCATTTTACATCTACTTCTGGTAAAACAGTAGAGAAAGCATTGAGTGTGCTAAGTGCTTCCTTGATGCCATTTCCTAAATTTTCATACATAGTAGTTTGAGCCTGACAGTCACAGACTCTACCCTTAGGAAGGGGACAGTCTTAGTTGACAGTGTAATGTGTAGAGCTGTTTCTTAGGGAGGCTCAAGGAACTTCTCTTCTGCAGGTCTGCATTTGTGAAGGCAAACTTGGATGGAAAAGGACTGTCAAGTTCATAGTCTTATATTGTTAAATACCGATATAGATATTTCTAGGGGTTATTGGCTCTCCCCCAAAGACCTGTGTGTAGTCATCAATTCTAGCTACAGCTAATCTACTGGGATTGATCTTTCTTTGTAAAAAGATTAATACTATGAGCATATACTTGCTCAGTAATCTGTTTTCTTTCTCTTTAGTTATTCAGTTACAGTTCAAGAATCATATCCACATCCTTTTGATCAAATTTACTACACCAGCTGTACTGACATACTGAACTGGTTTAAATGCACACGACACAGGTAATTTATAATTATCAATATTTTCAAATTGTTCATTTATTGTAGTAATGTATGAAAGGTATATATTTAGAGTGTTAAAAACTGACTGTTGTGTACAACATACATCAACAATAGTGAATAAACTGTCTAGCAGTTACAGTTCAGCTCATCTGGAAAATGTTTGTCTAAATCAGTCAATAGTATATGCGTTTATAGCATTTGTCCCTGTCAAGATCATAGAGTCTGTCAACCCATCATGTATGGGTATGTATCTAATAGGTGGTGACCAGGTTAAAAAAGATTTGTATGATATACCAAAAAATGATACCCCTCAGCTCCTATAAGAAGTAACTGGAGGGAGGTGTAAAATGAGGCATATGACTTGCTGCCCTCTTTGGAGAAAGGGAACATTGCCTTCAGGGGGAAAAAAAGGCTTGTTCAGGGAAATCTCTTTCTTACACATAGTAACAAAATAAGGAAAGAATGAGTGACTCAGAACTGGCCTCGGCAGCTGTAAAGTATTCTTCCTCTTCTGCCCAATATGATACACCCATTAGTTATGGTGGTGTTGGGTAACTACTCCTTGAGCATACCACATAAAATAGTTTAATATTGACAATACGAAATACAAGTGATACAGAGTTCATGGAGATGTTGTACTGACAACATGTGTCTTCTATGTTGCCATTTAGATGTGTGCTGTTCATTGTTCAGTGTTCATATTCGGTCAGGTTTTGTGAGGGTATGAGTATTGTTTCCTTAAATCTGTAGTCAGAAGCCAGGCAGGAGAGAGCTTGGGAAGGTTCTAGGCTGGAACTCTACAGTGAAGAAAGAAAGTGTAGAGAGAGAGGCTGTAGGGATAAAGCTATATTCCTTATTCTAATAAGGTTGCTTGTTTAGTGTTAGAAAAAAAAAGCAACTCTTTCTGTGATTCTTTACCATTGTCACATTGACACAATTTGTGTTTCTTTTGTTGTGTTAGTACTTCTGTTCACATGGGGCATGATCCTGCAAGGTGCTGAATGCCTCACGCTTGTGAAATTCTGTGTGCCCTCATTTTTCACAAAAGTTAGCACTTTTCAGGATCTGAGCCCACAGAGCTGTCCTCTCTTCCTCTTCACTCTGCAGTATGGCTCTGGCTCTGAGACCCTGAGTAAACCTTTTGCAGGGTAATTTCCAGAACTATTGCCTTTGGAAGTTGGAACCTATAATGATCTTATAGGCTGGCCAATTTGTGTTATGCCTATTGGCTTAAATGTAGGCTAATAACCAGAATGCTTAATCTTTTTTACTGGCCCCTGAAAAATAAGGTTTATGATGGTAATACTGGCAGATTTCCAGAATGGAACATTGATATTGTTAAATTTATCAACCAATAAAGCCAAATCTTTGTTTTTGTTTCTCTTGTATTATGTATCAACCCAAGATATTCCTAAATATGCTAAATTAAATATTGTTTTATTTCAAAGCTATTATAATAAATTTAACATCCATTTATTTTTCATTAGAATCAGTTACCGTACTGCCTACAGGCATGGAGAAAAAACAATGTACAGACGGAAATCTCAGTGCTGTCCTGGATTTTATGAAAGCAGGGAAATGTGTGTCCGTAAGTTCAACTTTGTATTGCTTTGAAATTCCATGTGTTTATCAAAATGCTGGGTCTTTGGAGGTAGACTTGTGGAACTTGAATTACCAGGGGCTCAATTATCCCATCAGTTGTGCACATGCAACTCTCTTTGAAGTCAATTGGTGTTGTGCATATGCAGATGACAGGATAATTGGACCTCAGATGTATAAGTAGATACATTTGACATGATTTTCACTAATGATCAGCTGGCATGTTGCACCTCATACAGTACAAGTGTCTGTGTCCTTTCCAACACAATACATAAATACTTAATACTAGACCAGTGTTTTTCAAACTGAGGGTCGCGACCTAGTACTGGGTCGCAGAATGTAAGACGCTGGGTTGCAGCAGCTCTGGTCAGTACCGCTGACTGGGCCATTAAAAATCCCGGGGGTGGTGCTGCCCAGATAAGGCAGGCTAGTCCCTACCTGTTCTGACATCACGCTGCACCCTGGAAGCGGCCAGCAGCAGTTCTGGCTCTTAGGCTGGGGGGCTATGGGGCTCCGCATGCTGCCCCCGCCCTAAACACCGGCTCACCAACCAAAGGAAGCTGGGGTGGGGGCGGTACCTGCGGATGAGAGCCATGCAGAGTTGCTCGTGCACCTCTACCTAGGAGCCTACCTGCTGCTGGCTGTTTCCGGGAGTTTTTCACAATTCTTACAGCATCTTATCTTCCATTGCTGTCCTGCTTTCAGGAGGAGCTTGGCACCTCACTATTTATTGCCCTAAAGTAGTAACAATTACAACATATGTTATTTCATGGCTGGCTTTTTGAAGGGTTATAGTCCTGGGTGAAACTTCTTCCCTTGGTAACAGTTAGATTCTCAGGAGCATACTTTTTGTCCACTGTTGCCACCAGGAAATGGGATTTTGGAAATGGAAATGAGAGAAAGCATCAGTACTGTGTATGGTTCAGTTTTCCTGGCACAGAATACTGTGCTATTTGGTTAGGGATATAGCTCATGAACACTCGCTAGGTCTATAATTGATTCTTACTTGGCAAATTACTATTGACTTTTACTACTAGGACCTTTATTATTCAAATATAAAAATAACTTTCTATCTAACAACTATCTATCTATCCTATATGAGCAATATTTTCCATAGGATTATCAGTCTGAAATCAACAAGATGAAATTCCATAAAGACAAGTGGAAATTACTACACTTAAGAAGGAAAAATCAAATGCACAACTACAAAATGGGGAATAACTGGCTAGGCAGTAGTGCTGCTGAAAAGGCCCTGGGGGTTATAATGCTTCACAAACTGTATGAGCCAACAATATGAAGCAGTTGTGAAAAATGTCATTCTGGGGTATATTAACAGGAGTGTCAGATGAAAGAAACGGGAGGTATTTGTTCTGCTGTACTCAGCACTGGTGAGGCCTCAGCTGGAGTACAGTGTTCAGTTTTGGGTGCCCCACTTTAAGAAAGATGTGGACAAATTGGAGAGCATCCAGAGAAGAGCAACAAAAATGATAAAAGATTTAGAAAACCTGACCTATAAGGAAAGGTTAAAAAAAACTGGGCATGTTTAATCTAGGGAAAGAAAGGTGAGGGAGAACCTGATAATAGTCTTCAAATATGTTAAGGACTGTTATAAGGAGTATGGTGATGAAATTTTCTCCATGTCTATTGAAGGTAGGTCAAGAAGTAATCCGGGGGGGGCATGGATCAGCATTCACGTCACACTCCCCATCAGAACCCGGCCTGGGCAGGCTAATGATCCAACCAGCTGACCAAATTTGGTGATGAATCCTGGTCATGTGTCACCTGAGGCACTTTGCGCATATACTAACAAGAAGTAATCAACTTAATCTGCAGCAATAGAGATTTAGGTTGGATATTAGGGGAAAATTCCTAACTGTAAGATAGTTAACCACTGAAATACGTTAATGTTGTGGGATGTGGCTTCCCTGTAGCACCCTTCCCCCCTCCCCCCCCCGCTGGCCAAGTGTGGCACTGCCTCAGTTTCCATTCCTGAGATGGATCTCCTCCGCTCTCTACACACAGGTCGGTGCTGGAGATGTGGCTTAGGTCCCTTTCAGACCTACATTTCTCTGATTCTATGACCTGCTTTGAACACCATGTTCCATAAAATGCCATGCTTCTTAAAATTAGATTCCAAACCCATTGCCAGGGATGTATTTGGAAAAATCTGCCCAGCAAATATCTGTAGCCATTCTAACTGTCAAATTGACAAACTTATTGAGTTTATGAAGGAAAACTTGCTAAATTCTTAGATTATTCTATAACGCCATTGTCATCTGAATGAAATAGTGCCAACTTTTTGTTTTGGAAAGTATGGATAATGCCCTTGCAAGTGAGACAACCCGATCAGCAAAACTTAGGTGACCTAGCATAAACCACTATTTACTCTATATAGTCTTTTTGGCCACCACAGCCAAAACATATTTCAATTTTTTAGAGGGAAACCAGAATCCATTGCTGTGGAGTGCAGGTTCATCCCTGGAAACATATCTGTAAAGCACTGTGAAAAAGCCTTTGTCAGCATCCTTTGCTAGTGGTGGATTTAATTTGCCCACAAATTAGACCCTTATACTTTCAAAAATAAAAACAGTTTTTACTTTAGGCAGAGAATGAGAGAAGACCCCACACATGACAGATGCCAATCATATTGCTTGATGCATAATTAGATGGCACTCACTGTGTTCTTTAAGATCAAATCACTCATTATCACTGCAGCAGTAGGACTAACTTAAAGTTATACATTCTGTCAAGCAGGGTGGGAATGGAGATTATCTGAGTAAAGATATATTTTTGTTCTAGTTTAAAGGAGATGTGAAATCTAAATAACTCCCCCCAAAAATTAGGGGGGAGAGAAAGAATCAATCCATTCATTTAAATGAGACGAATTGCAGAATAAGTAAGGGTGCCAGAACTGGACCTTTAATTGTACTCTGGCTAAAGTACCAGTGGGCTAAATACCAGAGCCCACTCACCTCTATTACTTCTGTGGAGATGAGCTTCATTTTGGATGTCCAATACTGCAGGTAACAAGAAAACATAAAATCATCACTGATAAAGTTTGCAGATGACAAAAGAACAGGGGGAGTGGTCACTGATCTGGATTGCTTGGTATGCTGGGCACAAGCAAACAATGTGCATTTTAATACAGCTAAATGTAAATGTATACATCTAGGAACAAGAATGTAGGCCATGCCTATAGGATGGGGGGCTCTATCCTGAGAAGCAGTGACTCTGAAAAAGATTTGGGAATCAAGGTGGATAATGAGCTGAACACAAGCTCCTAGTGCGACGCTATGGCCAAAGGGGCTAATGCAATCTTTGGATGCATAAACAGGGGAATCTTGAGTAGAGAGGTTATTTTACCTCTGTAATTGACACTGATGTGACCACTGCTGGAATACTATGTCCAGGTCTGGTGTCCACAATTCAGGAAGGATGTTGCTAAATTGAAGAGGGTTGAGAGAAGCACCACAAGAATGATTAAAGGATTAGAAAACATGGCTTATAGTGATAGACAAAGAGTGATAGACAATCTATTTAGCTTAACAAAGAGACGGCTTGGGGTGTCTGAATAGAGTCTATAAATACCTATTTTTAAGAAAGGGGGAAAAAAGTGATCCGCGTAACTACAGGCCTGTTAGTTTGACATCTGTAGTATGCAAGATCTTGGAAAAAAATTTGAAAGAGAAAGTAGTTAAGGACATTGAGGTCAATGGTAATTGGGTAACTGGATGTCTGGTGGGTGAGTCTTGCCCACATGCTCAGGGTTTAGCTGATCACCATATTTGGGGTTGGGAAGGAATTTTCCTCCAGGGCAGATTGGCAGAGGCCCTGGGGGTTTTTCGCCTTCCTCTGCATCATGGGGCACGAGTCACTTGCTGGAGGATTCTCTGCACCTTGAAGCCTTTAAAGCATGATTTGAGGACTTCAATAGCTCAGACATAGGTTAAGGGTTTGATTCAAGAGTGGGTGGGTGAGATTCTGTGGCCTGTTTTGTGCAGGAGGTCAGACTAGAAGATGATCATAATGGTCCCTTCTGACCTTAAAGTCTATGAGTCTATGAATAAGTATTTGATAATGGGCTCTTCAGTCCAGCAGAGAAAAATATAACATGATCCAATGTCTGGAATTTGAAGCTAGATAAATTTAGGCTGGAAATAAGAAGTAAATTTTTTAACAGTAAGAATAATTAATTATCAGAACGATTTACTATCGGTTGTAGTGGATTCTCCATCACTGGCAATTTTTACATCGAGATTGGATATTTTTGTAAAAGATATGCTCTAGCCTAGGAATTAATTTGTGGACGTTCTGTGGACTATGGTATAAAGGAGGTCAGACTGGATGATCACAGTAGTCCCTTCTGGCCTTCATATCTGTGAATCTATGAAAAACTTATTGCAGTTGAGCCCCACAGAAGTTCAGAAGAGCTTTCCACCATCTCTCTGCAGACCCTGCCTCCTTCCTTTTCTCCTCACAGGGACTTTGGAGTCTTTTCCCCCAGTGACTACAGTAACTTCCAGGGAGCTGTCTGTGCAGGGGATAGCGGATTCTGGGGATCAGAATTCTGTTTGGCTCCACTCCCACCAACACCACGTGCTTTTGGAAGTGGCTTAGGGAGGTTGTAAAGGATGAGCCCTTCCTCCTCCTCACTTCTTTTGCCTTAGAAGGGTCATTCTCAGTTGCAGTGTCCTTTCTGGGCTGATGGCTCCATTTAGCAGTTATCTGGTACTGTATCTCCTTGCTCCTGTCAGTTGTGGGTCAGCAAGGAGAACCTGCTTCCCCATTTCTCCCCATGCTGGGACATTCCTCCCAACATCATTCCCCAGTGATCCCATTGTCATACACAGCAACGGAGGGCAGGTTCATGAACTCTGCCTGTGAAAGAGGGAATGGGGATGGGGACTTAGGATTTGTTCTGTGGTGGCCATTACAGGGACACATGCAATATCCACTAACTGCTCTTTGGGCACAGAGTCTGGCCCAGAGGTAAAACTGGGCTATAGCTTGGATCAATTCCTGTAGGGCAGTGGAGTCATGATTTAGCCATTCAACTTCAAATGTAGTTTTGCCAAGTATGGTCTTGGGGATTTGGCCCTTTATAAATATATTTCTCTCTGGAGTTTTGCGAATAACCAATTTTTCAGTTCAGTGGCAGAACCAAAACATTGAAGAAAAGAAGAAGTGCTTGTGGTTGTGATTGTTTTGGGTTGACCCAAAATTAACATTTTTTCAAAAGTTTCAGCAAACTGAAAAGTAAAAAAAAAAAAAAATCATTTCAGGATGAACAATGCATTTTATTTGACCTGAAATGAAACATTTTGTTTTCAAGGGCTTTTTTACCTATAATTTTTTAAAAAATGAAGTAAAATTCAAAATGAGAAGTCATTTTCAATTGAAAAATCTAAATATTTCATTTCAAATATGTAAAAACATACTTTGACTTTTTAAAAATTTTATTTATTTATTTATTTTCCAGCTGAAATAATTTGGCAGATTCACAGTTCAGTATATCCAAATCTGCAATTTTCGTTGGAAAAAAAAATTAATCTGAAAATTTTCACCTAGCCCTACTCCTGAGCAATATAGGTTTAATTCATTTCAAAGTATTTGACAAAGTTCTTCAAAAAATTGTGCATTCCTTGTATTAAAGATCAAACCCTCTTTCTCATTTCAAGATTTACTGTCGTGAATTCTTCAGCATCTTCTTTTGACATCAGATAATTCTCTGCACAGCTGTTTAAACACAGTCCACAATGGCTTATGATTAAGAAATTTCATATCACTTTCTTAGTTACTGTGCGGATTCATAAAATGCCATTCAGAAATTTTGATTCACCTGATTATGTTTCACAGCTGACAGGCCTGGTGCACAAGTAAAGGTGTAAGGTTAATAAGTTCCAACACTCAAGTGTAATACTTTAAGTAGATGGTGGAATTGAAGAGAAGTCTAAATTTGCACCACAGGTGGTGTACTGTAGCACATTAATGTAAAAAGAGGTTTCTGGATTGCAATCTTCTCTCTAAATGTTATACTGTCTGTCTGTACCCCCGTGATAACAGACAAGTATCAATTAGAGGCCTTGTACGGGTGGTAGGACTAATGTGGTTAGTGTCTGAAAATCGCAAGTTGATCTGAAACTGTATTATATTCACTAAACATGGTTTAATTCCCTTGGTATGATCTCCCCTCACCATGATACGATCCTGTGAAATGTCTGAAAATGTGTGTGTAGAGTTTGCCACCACCAGTTGCAATAGTATGATAATAAAAATGGCTATGTTCTATGCAGATAACACTTTTTACATTTTAATATGCAGTACTGAGCTTACTCAGCAATGTGTTCTCATTTGAAAAATACTCTCATTTGAAAAATACTCTCATTTTTTCATATAAATGGTTGTTTTGGCATTGGTTGATTTGGCAGTGCTGAATGTGCTTTCTGCATGCTGCTTACTACTGTCAATGACTGCTTGTTGCTATTTGAACCAGATAGACTCAATGTTAAGTTACACCAATCCTTGTACATCAACATGTTAGCATCAGGTCTGAAAGTTCTTTAGTGACCCATAACGCAAACAGGACCTCTTTCCTTGATGCCATGCCTTGTTCAGCTTTTTCACTAGTCCAAGTCATATCCAACCCACAGCCCAGTGCAAGTCTTCTTGCATCTTTTCTGACACATTACACACCTCCACAGATAATATGTCCCTATTTGCACTTCCTTCCACTGGAGCAGATACTGTTGCTCTGTTTGGTGCCAGCTCTGAATTTAGCTTAGAGTTTTAAAATGCCAGAACTTGATGATGTGGTATTTTTTGCCTCACACAACATATGTTAAGGATGCTGGCTTGAGTTCAGATGCTGTGAGTCCAACAGTAACCACAGAAGATTTATGAGAAACAAATAATTATTTTTATGACTGTAAGCAGTTATGGATATATTAGTGTCCTGAGTATGGAAAGAAAAATTTATTGAATTAGATATATTTTTGGATTTAAGAAGCCTAAGAAATGTTTCATGTCTCTTCTTTCTTAGGCACACATAGGATGTGATCCTGCCTTTCTTATATTACTTAAATATTCTTCAACTTTAGTATAACCTCTTGAAAGTAAAGAATTACATGTGGATCTCCTTTTGTGTAGAATTTTGTAAATATGGTATTTTCATTTGATGTTTTAAATTATCTTTATTATTGCTTCCAAAATATTTTAATAATCATGTTATATAATATCCTTTATATCAATGAACTTCATGCTGCATTCCTTGTACATAAGGAATGGCCAGAAGAGTCAGCAGGAGTTTTGGATGTGAAAAATTAGTTTAATTTCTTTCAAAATGGCAGTTGATCCAATGCCACCTCCCTGCAGTCTCTACTCATAGTGTAGGCAGTATGGTAGTCCTCAGCTGGTGGAATGGACTAAGGTTGCTTTTATTCTATACTACACTAGGAGCAGTGCTGGCTCTAGATTCAAGGAGCCACAACCGGCTTCTTTGTGCACTTCTGCTGTACCCATAAGGCATTGGGCACAACTGAGAATCTGGGCCAGAGTCTTTCACCTTTAGGTCACCCAAACCAGTTCTGGACTTTAGTGACTCAAAGTCTTTGCCATCTGATGGTTAATCTGTAATCTATGTGAAATGAGGCGGTGGTTTTAATTCAGTTCCTGATGGGTGTGTGTCCACTTAAAGAGGGCTCTTAATGGCATCCTTGTTAACAGCTTTAGTGGAGTTGCCAAAGAACTAATGGAGAGGGAAACTGAACTATGCTCACTGTTAGGGGAGGTCCTTTGAGATCCAGGACACATTGGTAGCTGTGTGGTGAAGCCTGAACTGCTATTGCACATGCTGTAGCTCCTCTATAGATAGATAAAGGATTTCAATCTGCAGGATTGGCAACTTGGCATATTTCACCAGCACTAAATTCACTTTATTTTTAAAACAACAGTTACTTTTCATGGGGGTTGTAAATCTCTAGCTTTATAAGTTTAAAACAGTCTAGTAAGTAGACTTCTCTGCAGTTACTGATAAAGGTATTACAGAGGTATTAAGTTATAAAGATATTATCTAGGTATTATTATTGAGGCTTGTATTAACACATATAAACTTTTGCATATGTTATTTCTATGTATTTCACAGTGTGCATAATGGGATATAATGAAAATGGGGCCAAGGCAGAACTATGTAGCCCCATTGCATAGAAATTTGGGTTTAGTATATGAGTAATCACCTGTTTATCCACACATGCACATAGTTCGGGCTTGCTGCTTTCACTATCACTGTGTAAACCCTATGGTTCATTGGGAAGTTTACAGCAGACTTGGCTGAGGAAACACTTGTAGCTATTCTAGTGTGTGAGGCAGCATTAATTTAGGGCAAGAGTCTTCAGTGATGTAGGTAGTGCATATCTAGTTATAAGACTAGTGGAAAAGTATGATGTATCATTTAATTTAATTATTTAGGAAATTAACACAAAAAACCCCAGTGTGATTGCTTTATATTTTCTGTTGGCTGGTGCTTTAAAAATATATTTTCTCAACCTAGATTTCTAATGAAGATCATTTTAATGCACCTCTGAAAAAGAGCTTACCAGCACAAAGCATCCAGAGAGAAAATTAGAAGCTGTGAAACCATGAAGTTTACAGTCTGGGGCTCAATAAACAAAACCTTTATTGGTTTATGAGGCACATATCTATCAGACTGATCTCTATGGGTTTTCATTTTTTTTTTTATCATACAAAGCTTAAGGATGACCACTCTGGCCTCTTATCCTTAATTAGAAAAAAATCAGTGGGAATGTTGAACATATTTTTATTCTTCAGTGCTAATTAACTTATGAGCTGAAGCATTTCCCACCCATTCAACAAAAGTCCAATTCATATGTAGCCTCCTTAAACCTCTTGCAAACACCAGCCGAGCCATTTCTCTTTTCCCTCCCTCAAAGATTCACTTCTCATTGGTATAAATGATCAGGTTTCTGTTGTGGATGTTTCTTTCAAATGGCAGACTTTGGAGATGTTACAGAGAGAATCATCATCCCATGTGTATCTTTTGGAAATTACTGTTGTTTGAATTTGTTGTTGAAAAATTCCCACAATATATGTCAAGTATCAGAGGGGTAGCCATGTTAGTCTGAATCTGTAAAAAGCAGATGCAAGTCTGAAGTCTTGTCCACATTTTGCACAAAAAACTCAACATTAGGGCTGGTCAAAATAAAAAGTTTCCCCCCAAATTTCCAATATGTGTGTGTGTGTGTGTGTGTGTAAAAATTAACTGACCTTCCTGGGGATGTACCTTCAGTGTATGTAGTTTTCTTTATTTGTTTTTCTTTGCTAGAGTGATTTCAAACTCTGAGAGGTGTGATCGGTCAGTCATTGTCTTAAATATTTATCACCCCTAACTCCTGCAGAGTAGCTGTAATGGGCAATTCTATGAGGTCAAGTATCAGAGGGGTAGCCCTGTTAGTCTGAATCTGTAAAAAGCAACAGAGGGTCCTGTGGCACCTTTAAGACTAACAGAAGTATTGGGAGCACAAGCTTTCATGGGTAAGAACCTCACTTCCTCAGATGCAAGTAGTGGAAATTTCTAGAGGCAGGTATAAATCAGTATGGAGATAACGAGGTTAGTTCAGTCAGGGAGGGTGAGGTGCTCTGCTAGCAGTTGAGGTGTAAACGCCAAGGATGGAGAAACTGCTTCTGTAGTTGGATAGCCATTCACAGTCTTTGTTTAATCCTGATCTGATGGTGTCAAATTTGCAAATGAACTGGAGCTCAGCAGTTTCTCTTTGGAGTCTGGTCCTGAAGTTTTTTTGCTGTAAGATGGCTACCTTTACATCAGGGAGGTTGAAGTGTTCTCCTACAGGTTTTTTTATATTGCCATTCCTGATATCTGACTTGTGTCCATTTATCCTCTTGCGTAGTGACTGTCCAGTTTGGCCAATGTACATAGCAGAGGGGCATTGCTGGCACATGATGGCATATATAACATTGGTGGACATGCAGGTGAATGAGCCTGCATTCTATGAGGCTTCTTTAGTTTCCTGGCCTAAGCATTAGATAATGTTACTGTTAGTTGGGACTAATTGACCTGTCTGCCACTGTGACTGACAGAAGCTCTTCCCCTCAGTCAGTATGGTGATGTCTTTGTCATGTTTGCAGTTTGGCCTTTTTGTCCAACAAAGATCTGCCTTCACCTCAATCCCTACTCTGGACATGTCTTCACAACAGCCCCGCTTCCCTCCCTATTCCAGTCTTTTCTGTTCTGCTTCCTCTCTGCTCTGGGTTCCCATAGCTTTCTTCTTGCTCTAGGTTTCCCTCCCTGTATCCCATGCTAATGGTATGTAGCTTTTTGTGTCCTTCTAGTGGCTAGACCACTGTTTCTGATTCTTCATCAATAATAATTTACACTGTGCTTTGCATCTTCAAAGAGCTTTGCAAACATTAACATTAATCCCATTATGTAGGTAAGCAAGTAACATGTATTTCAATTTTATAGGTGAGGAAATTGAAGCAAAAAGATTGTGATTTGCCCAAGATGACCTAGTGTAAATCTTATGCCCAGGATTAGAACACGCTGGCTCCCACTTCTGTGCTCCAAACACTAGAGCACATCTTGCACAAAAGACTCAACATTAGGGCTGGTCAAAATAAAAAGTTTCCCCCCCAAATTTCCAATTTCAAAAAAGGCCCTTGTTTGTTTAAAAAAAAAGTTTCAAATGAAAAATTTCAGCCAGCTCTACTCAGCACTGGCAATGATAATTGCAGGAGGAGTCAGCAAGTTTACATTTTGTATTAGTCTAGTGATCATGTTTGTTTCACTGTGCTGCTTCTGAGTCATACAGTCATTCATAAAGATCAATATTAAAGTACTGATGTGTTGTGATGTATTCTGTGTCATATAGAGAAAATCATGTTTTACTCACTGCTGCAGCAAAAACTGGCATGAGTTGTTCTCCAAAAGTTTAGAGTATCTTCTCATAGCTTATAAGCATGAAATGGTATTTGAGCAGCCTTAATGGAATTTATTTTGAGATTTTGAACTTAGAGAAGAAGTTGTATGGTTATAAAATACTTGTTAAGTCTGAAAAAATGACTCCCAGGCGAAGCTACCAAACATGAATTTACCAACAATTTTTCTTGTTTTTAAAAGATATTTGAGACAAAAATATAAAACAGCTGGATTGGTGAAAAGGCTATTGTGTGGTGTGTGTTTTTATTTTTGTGCAAGATGTTCTTATTTTTATTGATTTCTCTTTTTGACAGCTCACTGTGCTGATAAATGTGTCCATGGTCGTTGTATTGCTCCAAACACCTGTCAGTGTGAGCCTGGCTGGGGGGGACCCAATTGCTCTAGTGGTAAGTTTACACCTGCTGCTGCCTGTCTTGTGCTGTTTTTACTGTATTGTCCTTCTTTTGGGAAATTATCATAGTCCCTGTGCTTGATCTCCTGGTCACTGTTGGAGGAGCTTGCGCTGATTTACCAGAATGTGTCAGAACTCTGTGTGTGGTCTGATTTCTTTCATTTATTCCAAAGCAGTTGCAGCAAGTGCCAATATTAAAAAATGCTAATTAATTTAGCCCCATTGACAAGCCAGATTGGATAGGGTTCCATTGCTGGAGAAGGTAAAAATATTTGCTCTGATCAAGGTTCCCTCTAACTTTTGTTTTCTGAGTGCAAAAAGAATGACTGCCTAAGCTCAAGTTTAAACCTGATTAGTCTCTTCCGCTGCCTATTCCCTACCCCTTTTACTCTGTCCCTTCCCTCGTCTCATTTACCCTTTCATTCACTCATTTCCATTCCTTCCTCCTCCATTGACTCAGTATCCTTTTTTGTTCATTCCATATCCTACATTCATTATCACCTTCTCTCCATTTGGTTGATTTCTTTTCATTTCACTCTCCCTCACTGTTTTTCACTTACCAGCCACCTCTCTTCAACTTTCCTCTCCCTCACTTTTGCTGTCTGTGTGAATTGCTGTATCATAAAAAAATTAATTAGTGCATTGAAGGCACTGAAAGAACTTGGGACTTCAGTTGTTCTTCATTATGACTAGTTTCACTACATCTGGCCTGCCCCAGATATTCATGAACAACTGTTGTTGAGCCTTATTCATTTTTGCTGGCATGGAGAATTGCCAATTACTCTTGCCTGGCCCCTTGAACCAAAGGAGGGATTCACCCAAGACAGGGTGGTTTCCAGAAGAGCTCTGCCAGCTACTGCTGCTGAGTGGATACACTGTGTTTAGGGCATCTCGGCACCTTAGCCATGCCCCCTCCTCAACAAGCTCCACCCACATTTTGGACAGCACTGCCAGACTATAGGCCTCCAGCTGATGGGTGGTTGCAATTGCTTTCTCCTTTCACTGCTCTTTTCTTTTCTTGGGAGTCTTTCCTGTGGCCCTGTGACAATCGTTCTACAAATTATGTTAACAATCCCCAAAAATCATGAATCAAACTCCAAAAAATCATGATATTGACTTAAAAATCATGAGATCTTACAAATATTACTTTTGGGATTCCTTTTCTTTGCATTTTGTTGTAACCCCTTTGGGGTTTAGAGAGCATGGCCCCTTTAAATCTTTTTCCTGGGGGGAGGGAGGAGTGAGAAAAAAAGGAGGGAAACTCCAGGGGGGGCTCTGAAGCTGAGAGGGAGAGAGAGGGGCAGCCCGGAGAGGCCCTCACAAAGTGAAGCAGCAGAGAACCTGCCTGAAGCCTGGGAAGAACAGGGCTGATCAGGGACACCCCAGGACAGGAGCCAGGAGGAGCACTGTGCCAGGGATACACTGGCACCCAGTATCACGGCTGCCCAGAGCTGCATGGGGCTTTGAGTACTGGAGCTTGTGACTCTGCATTGGGAACAAGGAGAGAGGTTGCTAGATAGTGGTCACTCGGTGTGGCTTTGCAGAGAGCGGCAGAAGAGGGCACCGGAGGGGTTTGTTGGGGGAAAGTTCACTGGCACCGAAGACGACCAGGAGCACTCAAGACTCACCACTGAACTGGAACTTTGCTGAGGACTCCTGAACTCTGTGTGCAGACACATTGCTCAATGTCTGCCCTTCCAGACTGTGCTACCACTGGGCCCGTGGGGCCTTGGTTTGGATGCAGCCCTGTCTTACTGCTCCCCCTATATTTCCCCATGTTGTTTTTCTCCTCTCATCCCTCTGTAAATAAATATTTCCCTTTCTTATATCCATTGTACTTTTCCTG